>NW_026112008.1:0-202500 GCF_024679095.1 Eriocheir sinensis
TAAGCATATAGTAACGCATATTTGTATAAAATATATAAAAATATATATAAAAATAACTAAAATTATTATTAAAATAAATATGCCAAAATGCACATACAATAAAAGTAAATTTGTATTGAAATACATATACCAAAATACACACATCAATAATGTAAATTTGTATCTAAATATATATACGAATACTCATAAAATGGAGTAAATTTCTATGAAAATATACATACAAAATACATATAGAATGATGTAAATAAGTATAAAAATATATATACCAAATATACCTCAAATAATGTAAATTCGTATCAAAATAAATAAACAAAATTCCGATAAAAAAAACGTATATTTATAGGAAAATAAATATACAAAATACACAATAAATAAAAAAAAATTTCTATGAAAATATATGCAAAAATACACAAAAAATATTTCTATTTGTATAAAAGTAGATATAAAAAATACATATATAATTAGTTAAATTTGTATTTAAATACATGTACAAAATACACATAAAATAATGTAAATTTGTATGAAATGAAAGCAAATACACATAGAGTAACGTACATTTGTTTTAAATATATATACAAAATATACATAGAATAATGTAAAATCGTATCAAAATAAATACACAGAATATCAATAAAATAATGTAAATTTTTATGAAAATAAAGATGCAAAATACCTAGAAGTAAACCTTAGGAAATACATATCAAAAATACATTATAGAATAATTAAATTTGTATTAAAATTAATATAAATGCATTTATAATAAGGTAAATTTGTATTGAAAATATAAAATACATAAAACAGCGTAAATTTGTTTCAAAATCTATATGAATACACATATAAGTAGATTTTAAAAAATATATTTACAAAATAGACATGAAAGATTTGGTATATATATTTTTATAATTATTTACATCATTTATATGTATTTTGTATGTATATTTTCATAGAAAGTTACTCTATTTTATATGAATTCGTATTTATATTTTGATACAAATTTACATTATTGATGTGTATTTTGCATATCTATTTCAATACAAATTTACTTTATTGTATGTGCATTTTGTATATTTATTTTAATACAAATTCAATTATTTTATGTGTTTTTTTGTAGGTATATTTTTATACAAATGTGCGTTATTATATGTGTATTTTGCATCTTTATTTTCATACAAATTTACATTATTTTATTGATATTCTGTTTATTTATTTTGAAATGATTTTATATTATTCTATGTGTATTTTGTATATATATTTTTATACAAATTTATATTATTTAATGTATATTTTGTATATATATTTTATGCAAATTTACGTTATTTTATGTGTATTTGTTTATATTTTTTCATACAATATTACATTATTTAATGTGTATTTTGTATACGTATTTCAATTCAAATTTGCCTAATTTTATGTGTAGTTTGCATATCTATTTTCAAACAAATTTAAATTATTTTTTGTGTATTTTTGTATATATTTTTATACAAATTTTAGTTATTTTATTTGTATTTTGTATATATATTTTCCTACAAATATACATTCTTTTATTGGAATTTAGTTTATTTATTTTGATACGAATCTACATTATTTTATTTGTATTTTGTATATATATATATTTTTCTACGTATTCAAATTATTTTATGTGTATTTTGTATATACAGTTTCAGAAAAAATTACGTTATTTTATTGTGTGTTTTCGTATATATTTTGATACATATTTTATACCAATTCATAATATTTTATGTGTATTTGTATATCTATTTTTAAACAAATATATATTATTCTATGTGTATTTTTACATATCATTCATTACAAACTTACCTTATTTTATGTTTATTTTGTATATTTATTTAATTCAATTTAAAAAAAATTTATATGTATATTTGTATTTGTATTTAGGTTATTTTATGTGTATTTTCTATATATATATTTTCATCCAAAACTACATTATTTTATTAGTACTTTCTTAATTTAATTCGATACGAATTTAGATTATTTCATAGGTATTTTGTATACATTTTTTTATACTCGTTTACATTATGTATTGTGTGTTTTGTTTATATTTTTTAATGCAAATTTATTTCATGTGCATTTTTGTACATATATTTTTATAGAAATTGGCGTTATTTTATGTGTATTTTGTATATGTTTTCTCATAAAAATTGACACTATTTTATTGGTATTTTGTTTATTTATTTTGATACGAATTACATGATTATATGTGTATTTTGTACATATTTTTTTATACGTATTTACATTGTTTAATGTGTAAATTGTTTATATAATTTATATAAAATTTACGTAATTATATGTGTATTTGTAAAAATATTTTGATACAAATTTACTTTATTTTATGTATTTTGTATATATATTTCAATTCAAATTAAGCTTATTTTGTGTGTATTTTGTATATCTATTTTCATACAAATTTAATTACTTCTGTGTATTTTTGTATATAGTTTTATATAAATTTACGTTATTTGATGTGCATTTTGTATATTTATATTTATACAAACACATTCTTTCATTGGTATTTTGTTTATTTATATTTATACGAATTTACATTATTTTATGTGTATTTTGTATAAATTTTTTATACGTATTTACTTAATATTATGTGTATTTTGTGTATGTATTTATATAGAAATCTACGTTATTTTATGTGTATTCGTATATATATTTTAAAACAAATTTACATTATTTTATATGTATTTTGCATATGTATTTCAATACAAATTTACCTTATTGTATGTGCATTTTGTATATTTATTTTAATACAAATTCAATTATTTTATGTGTATTTTGGTATCTATAATTTTATAAAAAAAATGCGTTATTTTACAGGTATTTTGCATCTTAATTTTCATAAAAATTTATATTATTTTATTAATATTCTGTGTATACATTTTGATACGATTTTACATTATTCTATTTGTGTTTTGTATATATTTCTTTATACATATTTACATTCTTTAATGTGTATTTTGTATTTATATTTCATACAAATTTACGTTATTTTATGTGTATTTGTTTATATATTTTCATTCAAATTTACATTATTTTATGTGTCTTTTGTAAATGTATTTCACTACAAATTTCCTTATTTTTATGTGTATTTTGTATATTTCTTTTCATACAAATTTAAATTTTTGTGTATTTTTGTATATAGTTTTATACAAATTTAGGTTATTTTATGTACGGATTTACATTATTTAATGTGTGTTTTATATATATATTTTTATGCAAATTTACTTTATATAATGTGCATTTTTTTACATATATTTTTTAGAAATTTGCGTTATTTTATATGTATTTGTATATGTTTTCTCATACAAATTTACATTATTTTATTGCTATTTTGTTTATTTAGTTTGATACGAATTACATGATTATATATGTATTTTGTACATTTTTTTATACGTATTTACATTACTTAATGTGTATTTTGTTTATATATTTTTAAACAAATTTACGTTATTATATGTATTTATATAAATATTTTGATAGAAATTTACATTATTTTATGTATTTTGTATATACATTTCAATTCAAATTTAGCTTATTTTATCTGTATTTTGTATATCTATTTTCATATGAATTTAATTACTTCTGTGTATTTTTGTATATAGTTTTATACAAATTTACGTTATTTTATGTGTATTTTGTATATATATATTTATATAAACACACATTCTTTTATTGGTATTTTGTTAATTTATTTTGATACGAATTTACATAATTTTGTGTATTTTGTATACATTTTCTTATACGTATTTACTTCATTTTTTGTGTATTTTGTATTCATTTTTTTATACGTATTTACTTCATTTTATGTGTATTTTGTATATATTTTTTATAGAAATCTACGTTATTTTATGTGTATTCGTATATATATTTTGAAACAATTTTACATTGTTTTATATGTATTTTGCATATCTATTTCAATACAAATTTACCTTATTGTATGTGCATTTTTTATATGTATTTTAATACAAATTTTAATATTTTATGTGTATTTTGGTATATATATTTTTATAAAAAAATGCGTTATTTTATGAGTATTTTGCATCTTTATTTTCAGACAAATTTACATTATTTTATTAATATTCTGTGTATTTATTTTTGATACGATTTTACATTGTTCTATTTGTGTTTTGCATATATTTTTTTTTATACATATTTACATTATTTAATGTGTATTTTGTATATATATTTGCTACAAATTTACGTTTTTTTATGTGTATATGTTTATATATTTTCATTCAAATACACATTCTTTTATTGATATTTTGTTTATTTATTTTGACGCGAGTTTACATTATTTAATGTGCATTTTGTATATATATTTTTATACGTATTTACATCATTTCATGTGTATTTTGTATATATATTTCTATAGAAATGTACGCTATTTTATGTGTATTCGTATATAGATTTTGAAACAAATTTACACTTTTATGTGTATTTTGCATATTTTTTCAATACAAATTTACCTTATTGTATATGCATTTTGTATATTAATTTTAATACAAATTCAATTATTCTATGTGTATTTTTGTATATGTATATTTTTATACAAATATGCGTTATTATATGGGTATTTAGCATCTTTATTTTCATACAAATTTACATTATTTTATTGATATTTTGCTCATTAATTTTGATACGATTTGATTATATTCTATGTGTACTTTCTATATTTTTCATACAAATTTACGTTATTTTATGTGTCTTTGTTTATATATTTTGACACAAATTTACAATATTTTACGGGTATTTTGTATATATATTTCAAAAGAAATTTACCTATTTTTATGTGTATTTTCTATATCTATTTTCATACAAACTCAAATTATATTTATGTATTTTTGTATATATTTTAATACAAATTTTAGTTATGTTATGTGTATTTTGTAAACTTATTTTCATTCAAATATATATTATTTTATGGGTATTTTGTTGATTTATATTGATACGAATTTACATTATTTTATATGTACTTTGTATATATTTTTTCATACGCATTTACATTATTTAACATTTATTTTGAATATATATTTTTATTCAAATTCATGGTATTTTATGTGTATTTATATATATATTTTCATATAAATTTACATTATTTTATGTGTATTTTGTACATATATTTCATTACAAATTTACCTTATTTTATGTTTATTTTGTATGTGTATTTTGTATATTTATATTTATACAAATAAACATTCTTTTATTGGTATTTTGTCTATTTATTTTGATTCGAATTTACATTATTTTATGTGTATTTTGTATACATTTTTTTATACCTATTTATTTAATTTTTATGTGTAATTTGTATATATATTTTTATTGACATCTACGTTATTTTATGTGTATTCGTATATATATTTTGAAACAAATTTACATTGTTTTATATGTATTTTGCATATCCATTTCAATACAAATTTACCTTATTGTATGTGCATTTTGTATATTTATTTTAATACAAATTCAAATATTTTATGTGTTTATATTTATATATATATATATATATATATATATATATATATATATATATATATATATATACATATATATATATATATATATATATATATATATATATATATATATATATATATATATATATATATATATATATATATATATATATATATATATATATATATATATATATATATATATATATATATAAAAATACGTTATTTTTGCATCTTAATTTTTATACAAATTTACATTATTTTATTAATATTCTGTGTATTTATTTTTAAACGATTTTACATTATTCTATTTGTGTTTTGTATATATTTTTTTATACATTTTTATATTATTTAATGTTTATTTTGTATTTATATTTTATACAAATTTACATCATTTTAATTGAATTTGTTTATATATTTTCATTCAAATTTACATTATTTTAAGTGTATTTTATATATGTATTTAAATAAATATTTACCTAATCTTATGTGTATTTTGTATATATATTTTCATACAAATTTGAATTATTTTTGTGTATTTATGTATATAGATTTATACAAATTTACATTATTTTATGTGTATTTTGTATATCTATTTTCATACAAATACACATTCTTTTATTGATATTATGTTTATTTATTTTGAAGAGAATTTACATTATTTAATGTGTATTTTGTATATATATTTTTAAACGTATCTACATCATTTCAGGTGTATTTTGTACATATAATTCTATAGAAATATACGTTATTTTATGTGTATTCGTATATATTTGAAACAAATTTAAAGTTTTATGTGTTTTTTGCATATTTTTTCAATACAAATTTAACTTATTGTATGTGCATTTTGTATATTAATTTTAATACAAATTTAATTACTCAATGTGTATTTTTGTATATGTATTTTTATTTTGCATCTTTATTTTCATATACAAATTTACATTATTTTATTGATATTCTGTTTATTTATTTTGATACGATTTTACAATATTCTATGTGTACTTTGTATATATATTTCATACATATTTACATTATTTAATGTATATTATGTATATATATTTTATGGAAAGTTACTTTATTTGATGTGTATTTGTTTATATATTTTCATACAAATTGACATTATTTTATGTGTATTTTGTATATGTATTTCAATACAAATTTGCCTAATTTTATATGTATTTTGCACATCTATTTTCAAACAATTTTAAATTATTTTTGTGTATTTTTGTATATATTTTTATACAAATTTTAGTTATTTTATTTTGTATTTTGTATATATATTTTCCTACAAATATATATTCTTTTAGTGAAATTTTGTTTATCTATTTTGATACGAATTTACATTATTTTATGTGTATTTTGTATATATATTTTTCGACGTATTTAAATTATTTTATGTGTATTTTGTATATATATTTTCATAAAATTTTACGTTATTTTATTGTTTGTATTCACATATATTTGGTACAAATCTACATTATTATTTTATGTGTATTTTCTATATACAATTTCATCCAAAATAACATTATTTTATTGGTATTTTGTTAATTTAATTCGATACGAATTTTGATTATTTCATAGGTATTTTGTATACATATTTTTATACGCATTTACATTATTTAATGTGTGTTTTGTATATATATTTTTATGCAAATTTACTTTATTTTATGTGCATTTTTGTACATATATTTTTATAGAAATTGGCGTTATTTTTTGTGTATTTTGTAGATGTTTTCTCATACAAATTTACATTAATTTATTGGTATTTTGTTGATTTATTTTTATACGAATTACATGATTATATGTGTATTTTGTACATATTTTTATACGTATTTACATAATTTAATGTGTATTTTGTTTATATATTTTTATACAAATTTACGTTATTATATGTCTATTTGTATAAATATTTTGATACAAATTTACATTATTTTATGTATTTTGTATATATACTTCAATTCAAATTTAGCTTATTTTGTGTGTATTTTCTATATCTATTTTCATACAAATTTTATTACTTTTGTGTATTTTTGTATATAGTTTTATATAAATTTACGTTATTTTATGTGTATTTTGTATATTTATATTTATACAAATAACATTCTTTTATTGGCATTTTGTTGATTGATTTTGATACGAATTTACATTATTTTATGTGTATTTTGTATATATTTTTTTATAGAAATCTACGTCATTTTATGTGTATGTTTACATTGTTTTATATGTATTTTGCATATCTATTTCAATACAAATTTACCTTATTGTATGTTCATTTTGTATATTTATTTTAATACAAATTCAAATATTTTATTTGTATTTTGGTAATATATTTTAATAAAAAATGCGTTATTTTATGGGTATTTTGCATCTAAATTTTCATACAAATTTACATTATTTTATTAACATTCTGTGTATTCATTTTGATACGATTTTACATTATTCTATTTGTGTTTTGTATATATTTTTCTATACATATTTACAATACTTTATGAGTATTTTGTATATATATTTGGTAGAAATTTACGTTAATTTAAGTGTATTTGTTTATATATTTTTATTCAAATTTACATTATTTGATGTGTATTTTGTATATGTATTTCAATACAAATTTACCTAATTTTATGTGTATTTTGTATATTTATTTTCATACAAATTTAAATTATTTTTATGTATTTTTGTATATAGTTTTATACAAATTTACGTTATTTTATGTGTTTTTTGTATATGTATTTTCATACAAATACACATTATTTTATTGATATTTTCTTTATTTATTTTGACACGAATTTACTTTATTTAATGTGTATTTTGTATATATATTGTTAGATGCATTTACATCATTTCATGTGTATTTTGTATATATATTTCTATAGAAATATACGTTATTTTATGTGTATTCGTATATATATTTTGAAACAAATCTACATTATTTTATGTGTATTTTGTATATATATTTCATTACAAATGTGCCTTTTTTTATGTTTATTTTTATATCTATTTTCATTCAAATTCAAATTATTTAATGTGTATATATTTATTTGTATATACGTTATTTTATTTGTATTTTCTATGTATATTTCCATTCAAAATTACATTATTTTATCAGTATTTTGTTCATTTATCTCGATACGAAATTAGATTATTTCATGTGTATTTTCTATACATATTTTTATACGCATTTACATTATTTAATATATGTTTTGCATATATATTTTTCTATACAATTTTACTTTATTTTGTGTACATTTGTGTTGATGTTTTTATACAAATTTACATTATTTTAAGAGTATTTTTTTTATTATAAATTTGCCTTATTTTATGTGTATTTCGTTTATTTAATTTCATACAAATTTAATGTATTTGATGTGCGTTTTTGTACATATATTTTTATAGAAATTTGCGTTATTTTTTCATTATTATATTGTTTATGTATTTTGATACGAATTTACATTATTATATGTGTATTTTGTATATATTTTGTATACGTGTTTTCATAATTTAATGTGTATTTTGTTTATATATTTTAAAACAAATTTACGTTATTTTATGCGTATTTCTTTAATTATTTTGATACAAATATACATTATTTTATGTATTTTTTATATATATTTCTTTACAAATTTAGTTTATTATATATATATTTTGTATATCTATTTTCAAACAAATTTAATTTACTTTTGTGTATTTTTGTATATAGTTTTATACAAATATACGTTATTTTATGTGTATTTTGTATATTTATTTTCATACAAATTCACATTCTTCTATTGGTATTTTATTTATTTATTTTAATACGAATTTACATTATTTTATGTGTATTTTGTATATATATTTTTATACGTATTTACATCATTTTATGTGTATTTTTTATATATATTTTTATAGAAATTTACGTTTTTTTATGTTTATTCGTATATATATTTTGCAAAAAATTTACATTTTTTGATGTGTGTTTTGCATATCTATTTCAATACAAATTTACCATATTGTATGTGTATTTTGAATATTTATTTTAATACAAATTTAATTTTTTCTTGTTTTCTTTTTGTTTATATATTTTTATAAAAATATGCTTTTTTATGATTATTTTGCATCTTTATTTTCTTACAATTTTACATTGTTTTATTCATATTCTGTGTATTTATTTTGATACGATTTAACATTGTTCTATGTGTATTTTATATATATTTTATTTTACATATTTATATTATTTAATGTGCATTTTCTATATATATTTTATACTTATATACGTTATTTTATGTCTATTTGTTTATATATTTTCATACAAATTTACATTATTTTATGTGTATTTTTTATATGTATTTCAATACAAATTTATCTGATTTTATATGTATTTTGTATTTGTATTTTCATACAAACTGAAATTATTTTTGTGTATTTTTGTATTATTTTTATACAAATGTTAGTTATTTTATATATTATTTTGTATATTTATTTTCCTACATATATACATTCTTTTATTAAAATTTATTTTATTGAATTTGATACGAATTTACATTATTTTAGGTGTATTTTGTATATATATTTTTATTCGTATTTACATCATTTTATGTGTATTTTTTATATATATTTTCATAGAAATTTACGTTATTTTATGTGTGCTCGTATACATATTTTAATACAAATTTCCATTATTTGATGTGTATTTTGCATATCTATTTCAAGACAAATTTACCTTATTGTATATGCATTTTGTATATGAATTTTAATAAAAATTTAGTTATTTTATGTATATTTTTGTATATATATTTTTATACAAATATGCGTTATTTTATGGGTATTTTGCATCTTTATTTTCATAGAAATTTATATTATTTTATTGATATTCTGTTCATTTATTTTGATACTATTTTACATTATTCTATGCGTATTTTGTATATATATTTTTATACACTTCTCCATTATTTAATGTGTATTTTGTATATATATTTTATACAAATTTACGTTATTTTTTGTGTATTTGTTGATATATTTTGACAAAAATTTACAATATTTTATGTGTATTTTGTATATATATATATATATATATATATATATATATATATATATATATATATATACATATATATATATATATATATATATATATATATATATATATATATATATATATATATATATATATATATATATATATATATATATATATATATATATATATATATATATATATATATATATATATATATATATATATATATATATATATATATATATATATATATATATATATATATATATATATATATATATATATATATATATATATATATATATATATATATATATATATATATATATATATATATATATATATATATATATATATATATTTCAATTTATTTTGTATTTTATATATCTATTTTCATATAAATTCAAATTTTTTGTATATATTTTAAATCAAATTTTAGTTATGTTATGTGTATTTTGTAAATTTATTTTCATTCAAATATATAAATTTTATTGGTATTTTGTTGATTTATTTTGATAAATACAAATTTATCTGATTTTATTTGTATTTTGTATTTGTATTTTCATACAAATTGAAATTATTTTTGTGTATTTTTGTATGTATTTTTATACAAATGTTAGTTATTTTATATATAATTTTGTATATTTATTTTCCTACTTATATACATTCTTTTATTGAAATTTAGTTTATTGAATTTGATACGAATTTACATTATTTTACGTGTATTTTGTATATTTTTTTATTCATATTTACAACATTTTATGTGTATTTTTTATATATATTTTCATAGAAATTTACGCTATTTTAAGTGTTTTCGTATACATATTTTAATACAAATTTACATTATTTGATGTGTATTTTGCATATCTGTTTCAATACAAATTTATCTTATTGTATGTGCATTTTGTATATGTATTTTAATACAAATTTAATTATTTTACGTGTATTTTTGTATATATATTTTCATTCAAATATGCTTATTTTATGGGTATTTTGCATCTTTATTTTCATAGAAATTTATATTATTTTATTGATATTCTGTTCATTTATTTTGATACGATTTTACATTAATCTATGCGTATTTTGTATATATATTTTTATACACTTTTCCATTATTTAATGTGTATTTTGTATATATATTTTTTACAAATTTACTGTTATTTTTTGTGTATTTGTTGATATATTTTGACACAAATTTACAATATTTTATGGGTATTTTGTATATATATTTCAAAAGAAATTTACCCCAGCTTTATGTGTATTTTGTATATCTATTTTCATATAAACTCAGAATATTTCTGGGTACTTTTGTATATATTTTAATACAAATTTTAGTTATGTTATGTGTATTTTTAAATTTATTTTCATTGAAATATATATTATTTTATTGGTTGGTATTTTGTTGATTTATTTTGATACGAATTTACATTATTTTACATGTACTTTGTATATATAGTTTTATACGCATTTACATTATTTAATGTTTATTTTGAAAATATATTTTTATACAAATTCATGTGATTTTATGTGTATTTGTATATATATTTTCATACAAATTTACATTATTTTATGTGTATTTTGTACATTTATTTCATTACAAATTTACCTTATTTTATGTTTATTTTGTCTATTAATTTCATTCAATTTTAAATTATTTTATGTGTATATTTGTATTTGTATTTAGGTTATTTTATGTGTATTTTCTATATATATTTTCATCCAAAATTACATTATTTTATTGGTATTTTGTTAATTTAACTCGATACGAATTTAGATTAATTGATAGGTATTTTGTATACATATTATATACGCATTTACATTATTTAATGTGTGTTTTGTATATATATTTTTATGCAAATTTACTTTATTTTATGTGCATTTTTGTACATATATTTGCGTTATTTTATGTATATTTTGCATATATTTTCTCATACAAAATTACATTATTTCATTGGTATTTCGTTTATTTATTTTTATACGAATTATATTATTATATGTGTATTTTGTACATATTTTTTATGCGTATTTACATTATATAATGAGTATTTTGTTTACATATTTTTATAAAAATTTACGTTATTATATGTGTATTTGTATAAATATTTTGATACAAATTTACATTATTTTATGTATTTTGTATATATATCTCAATTCAAATTTAGCTTATTTTATGTATTTTTTGTATATCTATTTTCAAACAAATTTAGTTACTTCTGTGTATTTTTGTATATAGTTTTATACAAATTTACGTTATTTTATGTGTATTTTCTATATTTATATTTATATAAATACACATTATTTTATTGGTATTTCGTTTATTAATTTTGATACAATAATGTAAATATATATAAAAAATATATATACAAAACACAAATAGAATAATTTAAAATCGTATCAAAATAAATACACAGAATACTAATAAAATAATATAAATTTGTATGAAAATTAAGATGCAAAATACCCATAAAATAACGCATTTTTTATTAAAACATATTACCAAAATACACATAAAATATTAGAATTTGTATTAAAATAAATATATATAATGAACATACAATAAGGTAAATTTGTATTGAAATAGATATGCAAAATACATATAAAACAATATAAATTTGTTTCAAAATATATATACGAATACACATAAAATAACGTAGATTTCTATAAAAAATATATATACAAAATACACATAAAATGAAGGAAATACATAAAATGTGTATAAAATACACATAAAATAATGTAAATTCAATCAAATAAATCAACAAAAGACCAATAAAAGGATGTATATTTCTATAAATATAAATATACAAATACACATAATATAACGTAAATTTATATAAAACTATATACAAAATACACAAAAGTAATAAATTTGTATTAAAATAGATATAAAATACACACAAAACAAGCTTAAATTTAAATTGAAATATATATACAAATACATAAAATAATGTAATTTGTATCAAAATATTTATAAAATACATATAATAACGTAAATTTGTATAAAATATATAAACAAATACACATTAAATAATGTAAATACGTATAAATTTGTACAAAATACATATATAATCATGTAATTCGTATCAAAATAAATAAACAAATACCAATAAATTATTGTAAATTTGTATGAAAACATATATAAAATACACAAAATAACGCAAATTTTCTATAAAAATATATGAACAAAAATGCACATAAAATAAAGTAAATTTGCATAAAAATATATATACAAAACACACATTAAATAATGAAAATGGGTATAAAAATATGTATACATATTTTCATATTTTTAGTAATTTTTTAAAAATGCTCTTTATCTATTTTTTTCAAAAAATATGCAAAAATATTTAACTTAAAAAAGACATTTTTCTCTTGATAGAAAGTTTAAAGAAAGATGAAATTTCAAAACCATATATTACACATTACGATTTATTATCAAATTATGGAACTGGACGCTTATACATTATAATGGTAATGATACTGCTAGAGCCCGGCCTTAAGTGATGTAAATATGTATAAAAATATATATACAAAATACACATAGAATAATATTAAATCGTATCAAAATAAATAAACAGATTATCTATAAATTTACATTATTTTATGTATATTTTGTACACATATTTCATTACAAATTTACCTTATTTTATGTTTATTTTGTATGTGTATTTTGTATATTTATATTTATACAAATACACATTCTTTTATTGGTATTTTGTCTATTTATTTTGATTCGAATTTACATTATTTTATGTGTATTTAGTATACATTTTTTTATACCTATTTATTTAATTTTTATGTGTATTTTGTATATATATTTTTATTGACATCTACGTTATTTTATGTGTATTCGTATATATATTTTGAAACAAATTTACATTGTTTTATATGTATTTTGCATATCCATTTCAATACAAATTTACCTTATTGTATGTGCATTTTGTAAATTTATTTTAATACAAATTCAAATATTTTATGTGTATTTTGTTATATATATATATATATATATATATATATATATATATATATATATATATATATATATATATATATATATATATATATATATATATATATATATATATATATATATATATATATATATATATATATATATATATATATATATATATATATATATATATATATATATATATATATATATATATATATATATATATATATATATATATATATATATATATATATATATATATTTATAAAAAATGCGTTATTTTATGGGTATTTTGCATCTTAATTTTTATACAAATTTACATTATTTTATTAATATTCTGTGTATTTATTTTTAAACGATTTTACATTATTCTATTTGTGTTTTGTATATATTTTTTTATACATTTTTATATTATTTAATGTTTATTTTGTATTTATATTTTATACAAATTTAAATCATTTTAATTGAATTTGTTTATATATTTTCATTCAAATTTACATTATTTTAAGTGTATTTTATATATGTATTTAAATAAATATTTACCTAATTTTATGTGTATTTTGTATATTTATTTTCATACAAATTTGAATTATTTTTGTGTATTTATGTATATAGATTTATACAAATTTACGTTATTTTATGCGTATTTTGTATATCTATTTTCATACAAATACACATTCTTTTATTGATATTATGTTTATTTATTTTGAAGCGAATTTACATTATTTAATGTGTATTTTGTATATATATTTTTAAACGCATTTACATCATTTCAGGTGTATTTTGTACATATATTTCTATAGAAATATACGTTATTTTATGTGTATTCGTATATATATTTGAAACAAATTTAAAGTTTTATGTGTAGTTTGCATATTTTTTCAATACAAATTTAACTTATTGTATGTGCATTTTGTATATTTATTTTAATACAAATTTAATTATTCAATGTGTATTTTTGTATATGTATTTTTATTAAAATATGCCTTATTTTATCGGTATTTTGCATCTTTATTTTCATATACAAATTTACATTATTTTATTCATATTCTGTTTATTTATTTTGATTCGATTTTACAATATTCTTTGTGTACTTTGTATATATATTTCATACATATTTACATTATTTAATGTATATTATGTATATATATTTTATGGAAATTTACTTTATTTGATGTGTATTTGTTTAAATATTTTCATACAAATTTCCATTATTTTATGTGTATTTTGTAAATGTATTTCAATACAAATTTGCCTAATTTTATATGTATTTTGCACATCTATTTTCAAACAATTTTAAATTATTTTTGTGTATTTTTGTATATATTTTTATACAAATTTTAGTTATTTTATTTGTATTTTGTATATATATTTTCATACAAATATACATTCTTTTAGTGGAATTTTGTTTATTTATTTTGATACGATTTTACGTTATTTTATGTGTATTTTGTATATATATTTTTCTACGTATTTACATTATTTTATGTGTATTTTGTATATATATTTTCATAAGATTTTACGTTATTTTATTGTGTGTATTCGCATATATTTTGATACAAATTTACATTATTATTTTATGTGTATTTTCTATATACAATTTCATCCAAAATTACATTATTTTATTGGTATTTTGTTAATTTAATTCGATACGAATTTAGATTACTTCATAGGTATTTTGTATACATATTTTTATACGCATTCTCATTATTTAATGAGTGTTTTGTATATATATTTTTATTCAAATTTACTTAATTTTATGTGCATTTTTGTACATATATTTTTATAGAAATTGGCGTTATTTTTTGTGTATTTTGTAGATGTTTTCTCATACAAATTTACATTAATTTATTGGTATTTTGTTGATTTATTTTGATACGAATTACATGATTATATATGTATTTTATGCATATTTTTTATACGTATTTACATTATTTAATGTATTTTGTTTATATATTTTATACAAATTTACGTTATTATATGTGTATTTGTATAAATATTTTGATACAAATTTACATTATTTGATGTATTTTGTATATATATTTCAATTCAAATTTAGCTTATTTTGTGAGTATTTTGTATATCTATTTTCATACAAATTTTATTACTTATGTGTATTTTTGTATATAGTTTTATATAGATTTACGTTATTTTATGTGTATTTTGTATATTTATATTTATACAAATAACATTCTTTTATTGGAATTTTGTCGATTTATTTTGATACGAATTTACATTATTTTATGTGTATTTTGTATATATTTTTTTATATGTATTTCCTTGATTTTATGTGTATTTTGTATATATATTTTTATAGAAATCTGCGTCATTTTATGTGTATTCGTATATATATTTTGAAACAAATTTATATTCTTTTATATGTATTTTGCATATCTATTTCAATACAAATTTACCTTATTGTATGTTCATTTTGTATATTTATTTTAATACAAATTCAAATATTTTATGTGTATTTTGGTAATATATTTTAATTAAAAAAGCGTTATT
The DNA here is from genome assembly GCF_024679095.1 of Eriocheir sinensis. Lineage (NCBI taxonomy): Eukaryota > Metazoa > Arthropoda > Malacostraca > Decapoda > Varunidae > Eriocheir > Eriocheir sinensis. The sequence goes on from NW_026112008.1 coordinate 16,931, forward strand.
TTATGGGCATTTTGCATCTTAATTTTCATACAAATTTACATTATTTTATTAACATTCTGTGTATTTATATTGATACGATTTTACATTATTCTATTTGTGTTTTGTATATATTTTTTTATACATATTTACATTACTTAATTTGTATTTTGTATATATATTTTATAGAAATTTACGTTAATTTAAGTGTATTTGTTTATATATTTTCATTCAAATTTACATTATTTTATGTGTTTTTTGTATATGTATTTCAATACAAATTTACCTAATTTTATGTGTATTTTGTATATTTATTTTCATACAAATTTAAATTGTTTTTGTGTATTTTTGTATAGTTTTTGCAAATTTACGTTATTTTATGTATTTTGTATGTATTTTCATACAAATACACATTATTTTATTGATATTTTCTTTATTTATTTAGACACGAATTTACCTTATTTAATGTGTATTTTGTATATATATTTTTATATGTATTTACATCATTTCATGTGTATTTTGTATATATATTTCTACAGAAATATACGTTATTTTATGTGTATTCGTATATATATTTTGTAAACAAATCTACATTATTTTATGTGTATTTTGTATATATTTCATTACAAATTTTCCTAATTTTATGTTTATTTTTATATCTATTCTCATTCAAATTCAAATTATTTTGTGTATATATTTTTTTGTATATACGTTATTTTATGTGTATTTTCTATTTATATTTTCATTCAAAATTACATTATTTTATCGGTATTTTGTTCATTTATTTCGATACGAATTTAGATTATTTCATGTGTATTTTCTATACATATTTTTATACGCATTTACATTATTTAATATGTGTTTTGCATATATATTTTTTATACAATTTTACTTCATTTTGTGTACATTTGTGTTGTTGTTTTTATACAAATTTACATTATTTTAAGTGTATTTTGTACTTTTTTATTATAAATTTTCCTTATTTTATGTGTATTTCGTTTATTTAATTTCATAGAAATTTAATGTATTTGATGTGCGTTTTTGTACGTATATTTTTATAGAAATTTGCGTTATTTTATGTGTATTTTGTATATATTTTTTCATACAAATTTACATTTTTTTATTATTATATTGTTTATGTATTTTGATACGAATTTACATAATCATATATGTATTTTGTATATATTTTGTATACGTGTTTTCATAATTTAATGTGTATTTTGTTTATATATCTTAAAACAAATTTACGTTATTTTATGCGTATTTGTTTAATTATTTTGATTCAAATATACATTAATTTATGTATATCTATTTTGATACAAATTTAATTTACTTTTGTGTATTTTTGTATATAGTTTTATACAAATATATGTTATTTTATGTGTATTTTGTATATTTATTTTCATACAAATTCTCATTCTACTATTGGTATTTTGTTTATTTATTTTGGTACGAATTTACATTATTTTATGTGTATTTTGTATATATATTTTTATACGTATTTACATCATTTTATGTGTATTTTTTTATATATATTTTTATAGAAATTTACGTTTTATTATGTTTATTCGTATATATATTTTGCAAAAAATTTACATTGTTTGATGTGTGTTTTGCATATCTATTTCAATACAAATTTACCATATTGTATGTGCATTTTGTATATGAATTTTAATACAAATTTAATTATTTTATGTGTATTTTGTATATATATTTTTACAAATATGCGTTATTTTATGGTATTTTGCATCTTTATTTTCATAGAAATTTATATTAATTTATTGATATTCTGTTCATTTATTTTGATACAATTTTACATCATTCTGTGTATTTATTTTGATACGATTTAACATTGTTCTATGTGTATTTTGTATATATTTTATTTTACATATTTATATTATTTAATGTGCATTTTCTATATATATTTTATACTTATACGTTATTTTATGTCTATTTGTATTTTATGTCTATTATATCTAATTTCATACAAATTTACATTATTTTATGTGTATTTTTTATATGTATTTCAATACAAATTTATCTGATTTTATGTGTATTTTGTATTTGTATTTTCATACAAATTGAAACTATTTTTGTGTATTTTTGTATGTATTTTTATACAAATGCTAGTTATTTTATATATTATTTTGTATATTTATTTTCCTACATATATACATTCTTTTATTGAAATTTACTTTATTGAATTTGATACGAATTTACCTTATTTTAGGTGTATTTTGTATATATATTTTTATACGTATTTACATCATTTTATGTGTATATTTTATATATATTTTCATAGAAATTTACGTTATTTTATGTGTTTTCATATATATATTTTAATGCAAATTTACATTATTTGATGTGTATTTTGCATATCTATCTCAATACAAATTTACCTTATTGTATATGCATTTTGTATATGTATTCTAATACAAATTTAATTATTTTATGTGTATTTTTGTATATATATTTTCACACAAATATGCGTTATTTTATGTGTATTTTGCATCTTTATTTTCATAGAAATTTACATTGTTTTATTGATATTCTCTTCATTTATTTTGATCCGATTTTACATTATTCTGTGTGTATTTTGTAAATATTTTTTATACATTTTTCCATTATTTAATGTGCATTTTGTATATATATTTTATACAAATTTACGTTATTTTATGTGTATTTGTTGATATATTTTGACAAAAATTTACAATATTTTATGGGTATTTTGTATATATATATATATATATATATATATATATATATATATATATATATATATATATATATATATATATATATATATATATATATATATATATATATATATATATATATATATATATATATATATATATATATATATATATATATATATATATATATATATATATATATATATATATATATATATATATATATATATATATATATATATATATATATATATATATATATATATATATATATATATATATATATATATATATATATATATATATATATATTATATATATATATATATATATATATTGTGTATTTTGTATATCTATTTTCATATAAATCAAATTATCTCTGGGTATTTTTGTATATATTTTAATACAAATTTAGTTATATTATGTGTATTTTGTAAATTTATTTTCATTCAAATATATATTATTTTATTGGTATTTTGTTGATTTATTTTGATGCAATTTACATTATTTTATATGTATTTTGTATATATTTTATACTATTTACTTTATTTAATGTGTATTTTGTACATATATTTTGATACAAATTAATTATATTTTATGTGTATTTGTATATATAATTTGATACAAATTTACACTATTTTATGTGTATTTTGTACATATATTCATTACAATTTACCTTATTTTATGTTTATTTTGTCTATTAATTTCATTCAATTTTAAATTATTTTATGTATATATTTGTATTTGTATTGCAATTTAGGTTATTTTATGTGTATTTTCTATATTTATTTTCATCAAATTACATTATTTTATTGATATTTTGTTATTTTAAATCGATACATTTATTTAATTATTATATTATTTGTATACATATATACATTTACATTATTTAATGTGTTTTTGTATATGTATTTTATGCAAATTACTTTATTTAATGTGCATTTTTGTACATATATTTTTAAAGAATTGCGTTATTTTATGTGTATTTTGCATATGTTTTCTTATACAAAAATTACATTATTTCATTAGTATTTCGTTAATTTATTTGATACAGTTATATTATTATATATTGTATTTTGTACATATTTTTATACGTATTTACATTATATAATGGGTATTTTTGTATATATTTTTTATAAAATTTACGTTATTATATGTGTATTTGTATAAATATTTTGATACAAATTTACATTATTTTATGTATTTTGTATGTATATTTCAGTTCAAATTTAGCTTATTTTATGTATTTTTTGAATATCAATTTCCAAACAAAATTAGTTACTTCTGTATTTTGTATATAGTTTTATACAAATTTACGTTATTTTATGTGTATTTTCTATATTTTATTTATATAAATACACATTATTTTATTAGTATTTCGTTTATTAATTTTGATACAATTTACTTTATGTGTATTTGTTATGTATTTTGTATACTTAAAACCAAATTAAATAAATATAAAAAATACATATTGAATAATGTAAATATAAATAAAAAAATATATATACAAAACACAAATAGAATAATTTAAAATCGTATCAAAATAAATACACAGAATACTAATAAAATAATATAAATTTGTATGAAAATTAAGATGCAAAATACCCATAAAATAACGCATTTTTAATTAAAATATATTACCAAAATACACATAAAATATTTGAATTTGTATTAAAATAAATATACATAATGAACATACAATAAGGTAAATTTGTATTGAAATAGATATGAAAAATACATATAAAACAATATAAATTTGTTTCAAAATATATATACGAATACACATAAAATAACGTAAATTTCTATAGAAAATATATATACAAAATACACATAAAATGAAGGAAATACATATAAAAAAATGTATACAAAATACACATTAAATAATGTAAATTCGTATCAAAATAAATCAACAAAATACCAATAAAAGAATGTGTATTTCTATAAATATAAATATACAAAATACACATAATATAACGTAAATTTATATAAAACTATATACAAAAATACACAAAAGTAATAAAATTTGTATTAAAATAGATATACAAAATACACACAAAACAAGCTAAATTTAAATTGAAATATATATACAAAATACATAAAATAATGTAAATTTGTATCAAAATATTTATAAAAATACACATATAATAACGTAGATTTGTATAAAAATATATAAACAAAATACACATTAAATAATGTAAATACGTATAAAAAATTTGTACAAAATACACATATAATCATGTAATTCATATCAAAATAAATAAACAAATACTAATGAATTTGTAAATTTGTGAGAAATATACAAAATACACAAAATAACGCAAATTTCTATAAAATATATGTACAAAATGCACAAAAATAAAGCAAATTTGTATAAAAATATATATATATATACAAAACACATTAAATAATGTAAATGTGTATAAAAATATGTATACAAAATAATCATGAAATAATCTAAATTCCTATCGAAATAAATAAACAAAATACCAACAAAATAATGTAATTTTGGATGAAATTGTATGTAGAAAATACACATAAAATAACCTAAATACAAATACAAATATAAACATAAAATAATTTAAAATTGATTTAAATAAATAAACATAAATAAACATAAAATAAGGTAGATTTGTATAAAAATATATACAAAAATATACAAAAATAATTTAGATTTATTTGAAAATAGATATGCAACATACACATAAAATTAGGCAAATTTGTATTGAAATACATATATAAAACACATAAAATAATGTAAATTTTTATGAAAATATATAAACAAATACACATAAAATAACGTAAATTTGGATAAAAAATATATATGAAAATAATAGAGTAAATTTCTTTGAAAATATACATATAAAATACATATAAAATAATGTAAATAGTATAAAAATATATATACCAAATACACCTAAAATAATGTAAATTCGTATCAAAATAAATAAACAAAATTCCGATAAAAGAACGTATATTCGTAGGAAAATAAATATACAAAATACACATAAATAACGAAAATTTGTATAAAAATATAAAAAAACACAAATAATTTTAATTTGTATGAAAATATATATACAAAATACACATATAATTAGTTAAATTTGACTTTAAATACATGTACAAAATACGCATAAAATAATGTAAATTTGTATGAAATGAAAACAAATACACATAAAATAACGTACATTTGTATAAAATATATATACAAAATACACATACAATATAATGCAAAATCGTATCAAAATAAATATAGAATAAAATAATGTAAATGAATGAAAATAAAGATGTAAATACCCATAAAATAAAGCATATTTTTATACAAATACATATACAAAATACATTCAATAATTAAATTTGTATTAAAATTAATATTTTCATACAAATTTATGTTTTTTTATGGTTATTTTTGTATATATTTCATTACAAATCTACCTTATTTTATGTTTATTTTGTATATTAATTTCTTTCAATTTTAAATTTTTTTATGTTTATATTTGTATTTGTATTTAGGTTATTTTATGTGAATTTTCTATATACAATTTCATCCAAAATTACATTATTTTATTGGTATTTTGTTAATTTAATTCGATACGAATTTAGATTATTTCATAGGTATTTTGTATACATATTTTTATACGCATTTACATTATTTAATGAGTGTTTTGTATATATATTTTTATGCAAATTTACTTTATTTTATGTGCATTTTTATACATATATTTTTATAGAAATTTGCGTTATTTTTTGTGTATTTTGTAGATGTTTTCTCATACAAATCTACATTAATTTATTGGTATTTTGTTGATTTATTTTGATACGAATTACATGATTATATGTGTATTTTGTACATATTTTTTATAAGTATTTACATTATTTAATGTGTATTTTGTTTATATATTTTTATACAAATTTACGTTATTATATGTCTATTTGTATAAATATTTTGATACAAATTTACATTATTTTATGTATTTTGTATATATATTTTAATTCAAATTTAGCTTATTTTATGTGTATTTTGTATATCTATTTTCATACAAATTTTATTACTTCTGTGTACTTTTGTATATAGTTTTATATAAATTTACGTTCTTTTATGTATTTTGTATATTTATATTTATAAATACACATTCTTTTATTGCATTTGTTGATGACACATTCTTTTTGCCTTTTTATTGTTTGATTTATTTTTATTTATTTACATTATTTTATGTGTATTTTGTGTACATTTTTAAAATGTATTTTCCTTTCTTATGTATTTTATCTATATTTTTTATAGAAATCTACGTTATTTTATGTGTATTCGTATATATATTTTGAGACAAATTTATATTGTTTTATATGTATTTTGCATATCTATTTCAATACAAATTTACCTTATTGTATGTTCATTTTGTATATTTATTTTAATACAAATTCAAATATTTTATGTGTATTTTGGTAATATATTTTAATAAAAAATGCGTTATTTTATGGGTATTTTGCATCTTTATTTTCATACAAATTTACATTATTTTATTAATATTCTGTGTATTTATTTTGATATGATTTTACATTATTCTATTTGTGTTTTGTAAATATTTTTTTTATATATATTTACATTATTCAATGTGTATTTTGTATATATATTTCATACAAATTTACGTTATTTTATGTATCCAAAATACTCATAAAATAATGTATATATTTATTATTTATATATAATATATTCGTATCAAAATAAATAAACGAAATACCAATAAAATAAACATAAAATAAGGTAAATTTGTAATGATATATATGTACAAAATACACATAAAATAAAGTAAATTTGTATGAAAATATATATACAAATATACATAAAATAACATGAATTTGTATAAAAATATATTTTCAAAATAAACATTAAATAATGTACATGCGTATAAAACTATATATACAAAGTATATGTAAAATAATGTAAATTCGTATCAAAATAAATCAACAAAATACCAACCAATAAAATAATATATATCTGAATGAAAATAAATTAAAAAATACACATAACATAACAAAAATTTGTATTAAAATATATACTAAAATACCCAGAAATATTCTGAATTTATATGAAAATAGATATACAAAATACACATAGAGCTGGGGTAAATTTCTTTTCAGATATATATACAAAATACCCATAAAATATTGTAAATTTGTGTCAAAATATATCAACAAATACACAAAAAATAACGTAAATTTGTATAAAATATATATACAAAATACACATTAAATAATGGAAAAGTGTATAAAAATATATATACAAAATACGCATAGAATAATGTAAAATCGTATCAAAATAAATGAACAGAATATCAATAAAATAATATAAATTTCTATGAAAATAAAGATGCAAAATACCCATAAAATAACGCATATTTGTATAAAAATATATATACAAAAATACACATAAAATTATTAAATTTGTATTAAAATACATATACAAAAATGCACATACAATAAGATAAATTTGTATTGAAACAGATATGCAAAATACACATCAAATAATGTAAATTTGTATTAAAATATGTATACGAAAACACTTAAAATAGCGTAAATTTCTATGAAAATATATATAAAAATTACACATAAAATGATGTAAATACGAATAAAAAAATATATACAAAATACATCTAAAATAATGTAAATTCGTATCAAATTCAATAAACTAAATTTCAATAAAAGAATGTATATAAGTAGGAAAATAAATATACAAAATAATATATAAAATAACTAACATTTGTATAAAAATACATACAAAAATACACAAAAATAATTTCAATTTGTATGAAAATACAAATACAATATACAAATAAAATCAGATAAGTTTGTATTGAAATACATATAAAAAATACACATAAAATAATGTAAGTTTGTATGAAAATATATAAACAAATAGACATAAAATAACGTATATAAGTATAAAATATTTATAGAAAATGCACATTAAATAATATAAATATGTAAAATAAAATATATACAAAATACACATAAAACAGAGTTAAATCGTATCAAAATAAATACACAGAATATGAATAAAATAATGTAAAATTGTAAGAAAATAAAGATGCAAAATAATCATAAAAAAAGCACATTTTATAAAAATATATATACAAAAATACACATCAAATAAATAAATTTTTCATAAAATAAATATACAAAATACACATACAATATGGTAAATTTGTATTGAAATAGATATGCAAAACACACATCAAACAATGTAAATTTGTTGCAAAATATATATACGAATAAACATGAAAAAACGTAAATTTCTATAAAAATATATATAAAAACTACATATAAAATGATGTAAATACGTTTAAAAATATATATACAAAATACACATAAAATAATGTAAATTCATACCAAAATAAATAAACAAAATACCAATAGAATAATGTGAATTTGTATGAAAATAAATATACAAAATACACATAAAATAACGTAAATTTGTATAAAACTATATACAAAAATACACAGAAGTAATTAAATTTGTATGAAAACAGATATACAAAATACAAATAAAATAAGCTAAATTTGAATTGAAATGTATATACAAAATACAAAAATAATGTACATTTTTATCAAAATATTAATACAAATACATATAATAGCGTAGATTTGTTTAAAAATATATAGACAAAATACACATAAAGTAGTTTAAATACGTATAAACAATATGTACAAAATACATATATAATCATGTAATTCGTATCAAAATAAAAAAAACAAAATAGCAATGAAATAATGTAAATTTGTATGAGAAAACATATACAAATACACATAAAATAACGCAAATTTCTATAAAAATATATGTACAAAAAACCACATAAAATAAAGTAAATTTGCATAAAAATATGTATACAAAACACACATTAAATAATGTAAATGCGTACATAAAATAACCTAAATTTCTATAAAACTATATACAAAAATACACAAAAATAATTTAAATTTGTATGAAAAGAAATATACAAAATACACATATAATTAGGTAAACTTGTATTGAAATACATATACAAAATCCACATAAAATAATGTAAATTTAAATGAAAATATATAAACAAATACACTTAAAATAACGTAAATTTGTATAAAACATATATGCAAGATACACATTAAATAACGTAAATGTGTATAAAAAAATATATATACAAAAAACAAATAGAATAATGTAAAGTCGTATCAAAACAAATACACAGAATCTCAATAAAATAATGTAAATTTTTATGAAAATAAAGATGCAAAATTCCCATAGAATAGCGCATTTTTTATAAAAATATATATACCAAAATACATATAAAATATTTAAATTTGTATTGAAATAAATATACAAAATGCATATACCGTAAGGTATATTTGTATTGAAAGAGATATTCAAAAATACATATAAAACAATGTAAATTTGTTTCAAAATACACATGAAATAACGTAGATTTCTATTAAAATATATATACAAAATACACATATAATTATGTAAATACGTATAAAAAAATGTATACAAAATACACATAAAATTAAGTAAATACGTATAAAAATCTATATACAAAATACACATTCAATAATGGAAATTCGTGTCAAAACAAATAAACAAAATATCATGAAAAGAATGTGTATTTTTATGAAAATAGATTATAGATAATAAATTTGTATAAAATATATATGCAAGATATTCATTAAATAATGTAAATATGTATAAAATATATATATATATATACAGAAAACAAATAGAATAATGTAAAATCGTATCAAAATAAATACACCGAATATTAATAAAATAATGTAAATTTGTATGAAAATAAAGATGCAAAATTCCCATAAAATAGCGCATTTCTTATAAAAATATATATACCATAATACACATAAAATATTTAAATTTATATTGAAATAAATATACTAAATACACATACAATAAGGTAAATTTGTATTGAAAGAGATATGCAAAAATACATATAAAACAAAGTAAATTTGTTTCAAAATATATATACGAATACACATGAAATAACGTAGATTTCTATTAAAATATATATACAAAATACACATATAATTATGTAAATACGTATAAAAAAATGTATACAAAATACACATAAAATAATGTAAACTCGAATCAAAATAAATTAACAAAATACCAATAAAAGAATGTGTATTTGTATAAATATAAATATACAAAATACACCTACAAAATAAACATAAAATATGGTAAATTTGTAATGAAATATTTACAAAATACTCATAAAATAATGAAAATTTATATGAAAATATATATATACAAATACACATAAAATACCATGAATTTGTATAAAAATATATATTCAAAATAAACATTAAATAATGTAAATGCGTATAAAAATATATATACAATGTTCATATAAAATAATGTAAATTCGTATTAATATAAATCAACAAAATACCAATAAAATAATATATATTTGAATGAAAATAATTTTACAAAATACACATAACATAACTAAAATTTGTATTAAAATATATACAAAAATACATAGAAATAATTTGAATTTGTATGAAAATAGATGTACAAAATACACATAAAACTAGGTAAGTTTCTTTTGAAATATATATACAAAATACCAATAAATTTTGTAAATTTCTGTCAAAATATATAAACAAATACACATAAAATAACGTAAATTTATATGAAAAATATATACAAAATACATATAGAATAAAGTCAAATCGTATCAAAATGAATGAGCAGAATATCAATAAAATAATGTAAATTTCTATGAAAATAAAGATGCTAAATACTCACAAAACAAAGCATATTTTTATAAAAATACATATACAAAAATACACATAGAATAATTAGATTTGTATTAAAATTAATATACAAAATGCATATACAATAAGGTAATTTTGTATTGAAAAAATATGCAAAATAAACATAAAAGTATAAATTTGTTTCAAAATCTATATACGAATACACATAAAATAACTTAGATTTCTATAGAAATATATATACAAAGTACACATGAAATGATGTAAATACGTATAAAAATATATATACAAAATACACATGAAATTATGTAAATACGTATAAAAATATATTTACAAAATACACATTAAATAATGTAAATTCGCGTCAAAATAAATAAACAAAATATCAATAAAATAAAGTGTATTTGTATGAAAATAGATATACAAAATACGCATAAAATAACCTTAATTTGTATAAAACTATATAAAAAATACACAAAAATAATTTAAATTTGTATGAAAATAAATATACAAAATGCACATTAAATTGGGTAAATTTATATTGAAATACATATACAAAATACACATAAAATAAAGTAAATTTGAATGAAAATATATAAACATATACACTTAAAATAACGTAAATTTCTATTAAATATATATACAAAATACACATTAAATAATGTAAATGTGTATGAAAAAATATATAAAAACACAAATAGAATAGTGTAAAATCGTATCAAAATAAATACACAGAATATTAATAAAATAATGTAAATTTGTATGAAAATTAAGATGCAAAGTACCCATAAAATTACGCATTTTTGTAAAAAAAATATATATATATACGAAAACACAGAATATTTGAATTTGTATTAAAATATACATACAAAATGCACATTCAATAAAGTAAATTTGTATTGAAATAGATATGCAAAATACATATAAAACAATGTAAATTTCTTTCAAAATATATATAGGAATACACATAAAATAACGTAGATTTCTATAAAAATATATATACAAAATACACATAAAATTAAGTAAATACGTATAAAAAAATGTATACAAAATACACATAAAATAATGTAAACTCGTATGAAAATAAATAAACAAAATATTAATAAAAGAATGTGTGTTTGTATAGATATAAATATAAAAAAATACACATAAAATAACGTAAATTTATATAAAACTATATAAAAAATTACACAAAAGTAATTAAATTTGTATGAAAATAGATATACAAAATACACATAAAATAAGTTAAATTTGAATTGAAATATATATACAAAATACATAAAATAATGTAAATTTGTATGAAAACATTTATTCAAATACACATACAATAACGTAAATTTGTATAAAAATATATAAACAAAATACACATAAAATAATGTAAATACGTATAAAAAAATATGTACAAAATACACAAATAATCATGTAATTCGTATCAAAGTAAATAAACAAAATACCAATAAAATAATGTAAATTTGTATGAGAAAACATATATAAAAAACACAAAATAAAGCAAATTTCAATAAAAATATATGTTCAAAAATGCACATAAAATAAAAAAAATTTGCAAGAAAATATATATACAAAACACACATTAAATAATGTACATACGAATAAAAATATGTATACAAAATACCTATGAAATAATCTAAATTCGTATCGTATTAAATTAACAAAATACCAATAAAATAATGTAATTTTGGATGAAAATATATATAGAAAATACATATAAAATAACCTAAATGCAAATACAAGTATACACATTAGATAATTTAAAATTGAATTAAATAAATATACAAAATAAACATAAAATAAGGTAAATTTGAAATGAAATATATGTAAAAATACACATAAAATAATGTAAATTTGTATGAAAATATAAATACAAATACACATAAAATAACATAAATTTGTATAAAATTTGTATCAAAATATATACGAATACACACAATAAAATAAAGTAATTTTTTATGAAAATATATATACAAAATACACATAAAAAAATGTAAATACGTAGAAATATATATACAAAATACTCATGAGATAATGTAAACTCGTATCAAAATAAATAAACAAAATTCCAATAAAAGAATGTATATTTGTAGGATAATATATATACCAAATATAAATAAAATAACTAAAATTTGTTTGAAAATATATACAAAAATACAAAAAAATAATTTAAATTTGTTTGAAAATAGATATACAAAATACACATAAAATTAGGCAAATTTGAATTGAAATACAAATACAAAATACTCATTAAATAACGTAATATTGTATGAAAATATATAAACAAATACACATAAAATAACGAAAGTTTGCATAAAACATATATACAAAATATACATTAAATAGTGTAAATATATATACAAAATACACATAGAATAATGCAAAATCGTTTCAAAATAAATAAACAGAATACCAATAAAATAATGTAAATTTGCATAAAAATAAAGATACAAAATACCCATATAATAACGCATATTTGTATAAAAATATACATACAAAAAAACGCATCAAATAGTTGAATTTGTATTAAAATAAATATACAAAATGCACATACAATAAAATAAATTTGTATTGAAATACATATATATACATAATACACATAGAATAATGCAAAATCGTTTCAAAATAAATAAACAGAATATCAATAAAATAATGTAAATTTGCATAAAAATAAAGATGCAAAATACCCATAAAATAAAGCATATTCTTATAGAAATACATATGCAAAAATACACATAGAATAATTAAAATTGTATTAAAATTAAAATACAAAAAGCACATAAAATAAAGTAGATTAGTATTGAAAAAATATGCAAAATACACATAAAACAAAGTAAATTTGTTTCAAAATATATACGAATACACTTAAAATAACGTAGATTTCTATAGAAATATATATACAAAATACACATGAAATGACGTAAATACGTATAAAAATATATATACAAAATACACATTAAATAATGTAAATTCGTGTCAAAATAAGTAAACAAAATATCAATAAAAGAATGCGTATTTGTATATATATATATATATATATATATATATATATATATATATATATATATATATATATATATATATATATATATATATATATATATATATACAAAAATACACAAATATAATTTAAATTTTTTTGAAAATAAATATACAAAATACACATAAAATTAGGTAAATTTGTATTGAAATACATCTACAAAATACACATAAAATAATAATTAAATTTGAAAGAAAATATATAAACAAATACACTTAAAATAACGTAAATTTGTATAAAATGTATATACAAAATACACATTAAATAAAATAATGTATATATATATATATATATATATATATATATATATATATATATATATATATATATATATATATATATATATATATATATATATATATATATATATATATATATATATATATATATATATATATATATATATATATATATATATATATATATATATATATATATATATATATATATATATATATATATATATATATATATATATATATCTATATATCTATATATAGATATAGATCTATAGATAGATCTATATATATATATATATATATATATATAAAACACAAATAGAATAATGTAAAACCGTATCAAAATAAATACACAGAATATTAATGAAATAATCTAAATTTGTATGAAAATTAAGATGCAGAATACCCATATAAAAGAATTTTTTATAAGAATATATTTAACAAAATTCACATAAAATATTTGAATTTGTATTAAAATAAATATAGAAACTGCACACACAATAAGGTAAATTTGTATTGAAATAGAAATGCAAAATACATATAAAACAAAGTAAATTTGTTTCAAAATATATATACGAATACACATAAAATAACGTAGATTTCTATAAAAATATATATAAAAAACCACATAATATTAAGTAAATACGTATAAAAAAAATGTATACAAAATACACATAAAAAATTGTTAATTCGTATCTAAATAAATAAACAAAATACCAATAAAAGAATATGTATTTCTATAAATATAATTATACAAAAAACATATAAATAACGTAAATTTATATGAAACTATATACAAAAATACTCAGAAGTAATTAAATTTATATGAAAATAGATATACAAAATAAAAGCAAAATACCCATAAAATAAAGCATATCTTTATAAAAATACATATACAAAAATACACTTAGAATAATTAAATTTGTATTAAAATTAACATACAAAATGCACATTCAATAAGGTAAATTTGTATTGAAAAAATATGCAACATAAACATAAAACAATGTAAATTTGTTTCAATATATATATATATATATATATATATATATATATATATATATATATATATATATATATATATATATATATATATATATATATATATATATATATATATATATATATATATATATATATATATATATATATATATATATATATATATATATATATATATATATATATATATATATATATATATATATATATATATATATATATATATATATATATATATATATATATATATATATATATATATATATATATATATATGTATATATATATATATATATATATATATAGATATATTATACATATATATATATATATATATATATATATGTATAATATATAATATAAATAGATACACATTAAATAATGTAAGTTCAGACAAAATAAATAAACAAAATATCAATAAAAGAATGTGTATTTGTATGAAAATATACAAATACACATAAAATAAAATAGATTTGTACAACTATATACAAAAATACACAAAATAATTTAAATTTGTATGAAAATAAATATACAAAATACATTAAATAAGATAAATTTGTATAATATGTATATATATATATATATATATATATATGTATATATATATATATATATATATATATATATATATATATATATATATATATATATATATATATATATATATATATATATATATATATATATATATATATATATATATATATATATATATATATATATATATGTATATAGAGAGAAAATACACATTAAATAATGTAAATATGTATAAAAATATATATACAAAACACAAATAGAATTATGTAAAATAGTATCAAAATAAATACACAGAATATATATAAAATAATGTAAATTTGTATATACAGAATACACATAGAATAATCTTAAATCGTATCAAAATAAATAAATAGAATATCAGTAAAATAATGTAAATTTGTATAAAAATAAAGATGCAAAATTACCCATATAATAACGCATATTTGAATAAAAACATATATACAAAAATACATATAAAATAATTAAATTTGTATTAAAATAAATATAGAAAATACACACACAATAAAGTAAATTTGTATTGAAATAGATATGCAAAATACACATCAATAATATAAATTTGTATCAAAATATATATACGAATACTCATAAAACAGAGTAAATTTCTATGAAAATATACATACAAAATACATATAAAATGACGTAAAAAAGTATAAAAATATATATACCAAATATACCTCAAATAATGTAAATTCGTATCAAAATAAATAAACAAAATTCCGATAAAAGAACGCATATTTGTAGGAAAATAAATATACAAAATACACATAAATTAACGAATATTTATATAAAAATATATACAAAAAAACTGTAAATTTGTTTCAAAATATATATACGAATACAATAAAATAACGTAGATTTCTATAGAAATATATACATACAAAATACACATGAAATGATGTAAATACGTATAATATATATATATATATATATATATATATATATATATATATATATATATATATATATATATATATATATATATATATATATATATATATATATATATATACAAAATACACATTATATAATGTAAGTTAGTGTCAAAATAAATAAACAAAAATATCATTAAAAAAATGTGTATTTGTATGAAGATAAATATACAAAATACACATAAAATAACCTAAATTTGAGTAAAACTATATACAAAAATAAACAAAAATAATTTAAATTTGTATGAAAATAAATGTACAAAATACACATAAAATTAGGTAAATTTGTATTGAAATACATATACAAAACACACATAAAATAATAATTGAATTTGGATGAAAATATATAAACAAATACACCTAAAATAACGTAAATTTGTATAAAATATATATACAATATACACATTAAATAATGTAAATATGTATAAAGAAATATATACAAAACGCAAATAGAATAATGTAAAATTTTATCAAAATAAATACACAGAATGTTAATAAAATAATGTAAATATGTATGTAAATTAAGATGCAAAATACCCATAAAATATCGCTTTTTTTTATAGATATATATACCAAAATACACATAAAATATTTGAATTTGTATTAAGATAAATATAAAAAATGGATATACAATAAGGTAAATTTCTATTGAAATAGATATGCAAAATACATATAAAACAATGTAAATTTGTTTCAAAATATATTCTCAAATACACATAAAATAACGTAGATTTCTATAAAAATATATATACGAATTAGACATAAAATTAAGTAAATACGTATAAAAAAATGTATACAAAATACACATCAAATAATGTAAATTCGTATCAAAATAAAGAAACAAAATACCAATAAAGGAATGTGTATTTTTTTAAAATATAAAAATACAAAATACACATAAAATAACTTAAATTTATAAAACTGTATACAAAAATACACAAAAGTAATTGAATTTGTATGAAAATAGATATACAAAATACACATAAAATAAGCTAAATTTGAATTGAAATATATTTACAAAATACATAAAATAATGTAAATTTGTATCAAAATATTTATACAAATATACATATAACATTGTAAATTTGTTTAAATATATATAAACAAAATTTACGTTATTTTATTGTGTGTATTCTTATGTAGTTTGATACAAATTTTATACAAATTCATGTTATTTTATGTGTTTTTGTATATATATTTGCATACAAATTTACATTATTTTATGTGTATTTTGTATATATATTTTTCTACGTATTTACTTTATTTTATGTGTATTTTGTATATATATTTTCATAAAAATTTACGTATTTTTATTTTATGTATTCGTATATATTTTGATACAAATTTATATTATTTTATGTGTATTTAGCATATCTATTTCAATAAAAAAAATTCTTATTGTATGTGTATTTTGTATATTTATATTTATACAAATACGGATTCTTTTATTGGTAATTTGTTTATTTATTTTGACTCGAATTTACATTATTTTTTGTGTATTTTGTATACATTTTTTTAAACGTATGTACTTAAATTTATGTGTATTTTGTATATATATTTTTATATAAATCTACGTTATTTTATGTGTATTCGTATATATATTTTGAAACAAATTTACATTGTTTTATATGTATTTTTGCATATCTCTTTTAATGCAAATTTACCTTATTGTATGTACATTTTGTATATTTATTTCAATACAAATTTAAATATTTTATGTGTATTTTGGTATATATATTTTTATAAAAAATGCGCTGTTTTATGGGAATTTTGCATCTTTATTTTCATCCAAATTTACATTATTATAATAATATTCTGTGTATTTATTTTCATACGATTTTACATTATTCTATTTGTTTTTTGTATATATATTTTATTATACATATTTACATTATTTAATGTGTATCTTGCATATATATTTTAAACAAATTTAAGTTATTTTATGCATATTTGTTTATATATTTTCATACAAATTTACATTATTTTATGTATATTTTGTATATGTATTTCAAGACAAATTTGCCTAATTGTATGTGTATTTTGCATATCTATATTCAAACAAATTTGATTTATTTGTTGTGTATTTTGTATATATTTTTATACAAATTTTAGTTATTTTATTTGTATTTTGTATATATATTTTCCTACAAATATACATTCTTTTATTGGATTTTTGTTTATTTATTTTGATACGAATTTACATTATTTTATGTGTATTTTGTATATATATATATATATATATATATATATATATATATATATATATATATATATATATATATATATATATATATATATATATATATATATATATATATATATATATATATATATATCTAGATATATATATATCGACGTATTTAAATTATTTTATGTGTATTTTGTATATACATTTTCATAAAAATTTACGTTATTTTATTGTGTATTCGTATATATTTTGATACAAATTTTATACAAATTCATGTTATTTTATGTGTATAAATTTTCATACAAATTTAATTTATTTTATGTGTATTTTTAAATATATTTCATTACAAATTTACCTTATTTCATGTTTATTTTGTAAATTTATTTCATTCAATATTAAATTATTTTATGTGTATTGTGTATTTTGTATATATTTTTATACAAATTTTAGTTATTTTATTTGTATTTTGTATATATATTTTCTTACAAATATTTAGGTCATTTCATGTGTATTTTCTATATATATTTTCTTCCAAAATTATATTATTTTATTGGTATTTTTTTTATTTAATTCGATACGAATTTATATTATTTAATAGGTATTTTGTATACATATTTTTATACTCATTTACATTATCTAATGTGTGTTTTGTATATATATTTTTATGCAAATCTATTTTATGTGCATTTTTATACATATATTTTTATAAAAAATTGCGTTATTTTATGAGTATTTTGTATATGTTTTCTCATGCAAATTTACATTATTTTATTGGTATTGTGTTTATTTATTTTGATACGAATTACGTCATTATGTGTGTATTGTGTACATATTTTTTTATACGTATCTACATTATTTAATGTGTATTTTGTCTATATATTTTTATACCAATTTACGTTATGATATGTGTATTTGTATAAATAATTCGATACAAATCTATTTTATTTTATGTATTTTGTATATATATTTCAATTCAAATTTAGCTTATTTTGTGTGTATTTTGTATATCTATTTTCATACAAATTTAATTACTTCTGTGTATTTTTGTATATAGTTTTATATAAATCTACGTTATTTTATGTGTATTTTGTATATTTATATTTATACAAATACACATTCTTTTATTGTTATTTTGTTTTTTTTATTTTGATACGAATTTACATTATTTTATGTGTATTTTGTATACATTTTTTTACACGTATTTACTTCATTTTATGTGTATTTTGTATATATATTTTTTATAGAAAACTACGCTATTTTATGTGCATTCGTATATATATTTTGAAACAAATTTACATTGTTTTATATGTATTTTGCATATCTATTTCAATACAAATTTGCCTTATTGTATATGTATTATGTATATTTATTTTAATACAAATTTAATTTTTTATGTGTATTTTGGTATATATATTTTTATAAAAAAAAACGTTATTTTATGGGTATTTTGCTTCTTTATTTTCATACAAATTTACATTATTTGATTAATATTCTGTGTATTTATTTTGAAACGATTTTACTTTATTCTATTTGTGTTTTGTATATATTTTTTTATACATACTTACATTATTTAATTTGTATTTTGTATATATATTTTATACAAATTTACGTTATTTTAAGTGTATTTTTTTATGTATTTTCATTCAAATTTGGATTATTTTATGAGTATTATGTATATGTATTTCAATACAAATTTACCTAATTTTATGTGTATTATGTATATTTTTTTCATACAATTTTAAACTATTTTTGTGTATTTTTGAATGTATTTTTTATATATATTTTCATAGAAATTTACGTCTTTTTATGTGTATTCGAATATATATTTCGAGATAAATTTACATTGTTTTATGTGTGTTTTGCATATCTATTTCAATACAAATTTACCATATTGTATGTGCATTTTGCATATTTATTTTAATACAAATTTAATTATTTGATGTGTGTTTTTGTATACATATTTTTATAAAAAATATGCTGTTTTATGGGTATTTTGCAAATTTATTTTCATACAAATTTACATTATTTTATTGATATTCTGTGTATTTATTTTGAAACGATTTTACATTATTCTATGTGTATTTTATATGTATTTTATTTTACATATTTACATTATTTAATGTGCATTTTCTATATATATTTTATACAAATATATGTTACTTTATGTCTATTTGTTTATATATTTTCATACAAATGTACATTATTTTATGTGTATTTTGTAAATGTATTTCAATACAAATTTACCAAATTTTATGTTTATTTTGTATATCTATCTCCATACAAATTGAAATTATTTTTGTGTATTTTGTATATATTTTTATACAAATTCTAGTTATTTTATATATTATTTTGTATATTTATTTTCCTTCATATATACATTCTTTTATTGAAATTTAGTTTATTGAATTTGAGACGAATTTACCTAATTTTAGGTGTATTTTGAATATATTTTTATACGTATTTACATCATTTTATATGTATTTTGTATATATATTTTCATAGAAATTTCTTCTTTTGTGTTTTCGTATATATATTTTAATACAAATCTACCTTATTTAATGTGTATTTTGCATATCTATTTTAATACAAATTTACCTTATTGTACGTGCATTTCCGAATCCCCACGCTACCACTCGGATTTTTCAGTCACCGCCGAGTGGCTTAAAACTACCCACATGCTGTCCTGAAGACCACCCATCAACCCGGACTCTAGAGGAAGCCGTCCAAGCGAATCAAGAACGAGTTCCGGGGGGCAGCATGAGTCAATGCAAGATGGCGCCACTATAAACACTCGCCTGCGCCAGAACGGGCTGGGCCGACCATCAGGCCCCACCTGGAAGAAGCCTTGGGCCGACCATCAGGCCCCACCGGGAAGATGCCTACCGGCGCAATAGGCAACAACGTAAAAAAAAAAAAAAAAAAAAAAAAAAAAATTTTGTATATTTATTTTAATAGAAATTTAATTATTTTATGTATATTTTTGTATGTATATTTTTTTTACAAATATCCGTTATTTTATCAATATTCTGTGTATTTATTTTGATACGATTTTACATTATTCTATTTGTTTTTGTATATATATTTTTTATACATATTTACATTATTTAATATGTATCTTGCATATATATTTTATACAAATTTATTATCTATTATCTATTTTCATACAAATACACATTCTTTTCATAATATTTTGTTTATTTATTTTGACACGAATTTACATAATTTAATATGTATTTTGTATATATATCTCTATATATATTTACATCATTTCATGTGTATTTTGTATATATATTTCTATAGAAATCTACGTTATTTTATGTGTACTCGTATATATATTTTGAAACAAATTTACATTGTTTTATGTGTATTTTGCATATTTTTTCAATACAAATTTACCTTATTGTATGTGCATTTTGTATATTAATTTGAATACAAATTTGATTATTCTACGTGTATTTTTGTATATGTATTTTTATAAAAATATGCTTTATTTTATTGATATTTTGCAGCTTTATTTTCATACAAATTTACATTATTTTATTGATATTCTGTGTATTTATTTTGATACGACTTTACATTATTCTATGTGTATTTTGTATATATATTTTATAAAAAATGTACGTTATTTTATGTGTATTCGTTTTCATTTTTTACAAATTTACATTATTTTTTATGTGTATTTTGTACATGTATTTAAATACAAATTTAACTAATTATATGTGTAGCTTGTATATCTATTTTCATACAAATTGAAACTAATTTTGTGTATTTTTGTATAAATTTTTATATAATTTTTCGTTATTTTATGTGTATTTTGAATATTTATTTTCCAACAAATATACGTTCTTTTATCGGAATTTTGTTTATTTATTTTGATACGAATTTACAATATTTGAGG
Source organism: Eriocheir sinensis (assembly GCF_024679095.1). Lineage (NCBI taxonomy): Eukaryota > Metazoa > Arthropoda > Malacostraca > Decapoda > Varunidae > Eriocheir > Eriocheir sinensis. The sequence continues at coordinate 40,217 of NW_026112008.1, forward strand.
TATATTTGGTATATATATTTTAGTACTTATTTACATCATTTATATGTATTTTGTATATATATTTTCATAGAAATTTACTCTATTTTATATGTATTCGTATATATATTTTGATACAAATCTACATTATTGATGTGTATTTTGCATATCTATTTCAATACAAATTTACTTTATTGAATGTCCATTTTGAATATTTACTTTAATACAAATTTAACTATTTTATGTGTTTTTTTGTATGTATATTTTTATACAAATATGCGTTATTATATAGGTATTTTGGTTCTCTATTTTCATACAAATTTACATTATTTTATTGATATTCTGTTAATTTTTTTTAAACGACTTCGCATTATTCTATGTGTATTTTGTATATATATTTTTATACATATTTACATTATTTAATGTGTATTTTGTATATATATTTATACAAATTAAATTTTCATACAAATTAATATTATTTTATTAATATTCTCTGTATTTCTATAAAAATACGAATAAAAAATATACATAAAATGATGTATTTACGTATAAAAATATATATACAAAATACACATAATATAATGTAAATTCGTATCAAAATGAATAAACAAAATACCAATACAAGAATGTGTTTTGTATAAATATAATTATACAAAAACCACATCAAATAACGTAAATTTATATAAAACTATATAGAAAAAAACACAAAAGTAAGTAAATTTATATGAAAATAGATATACAAAATTCACGCAAAATACCCATAAAATAAAGCAAATTTTTATAAAAATACATATAAAAAAAACATATAGTATAATTAAATTTGTATTAAAATTAATATTCAAAATGCATATACAATAAGGTAAATTTGTATTGAAAAAATATGCAAAATACACATAAAACAGTGTAAATTTGTTTCAAAATCTATATACCAATACACATAAAATTACGTAGATTTCTATAAAAATATACATACAAAATACACATTAAATAATGTAAATTAGCGTCAAAATAAATAAATAAAATATCAATAAAAGAATGTGTATTTCTATGAAAATAGATATACAAAATACACATAAAATAACCTAAATTTGTATAAAACTATATACAAAAATACACAAAAAAATTTAAATTTTTATGAAAATATATATACAAAATACACATAAAATTGGGTAAATTTGTATTGAAATACATATACAAAATACACATAAAATAATGTCAATTTGAATGAAAATATATAAACAAATACACCTAAAATAACGTAAATTTGTATAAAATATATATACAAAATACACATTAAATAATAAAAATATGTATAAAAAATATATACAAAACACAAATAGAATAATGTAAAATTGTATCAAAATAAATACACAGAATGTTAATAAAATAATGTAAATTTGTATGTAAATTAAGATGCAAAATACCCATAAAATAACGCATTTTTTTATTAAAATATATATACCAAAATGCACATAAAATATTTGAATTTGTAACGTAGATTTCTATAAAAATATATATACAAAATACATATAAAATTAAGTAAATACGTATAAAAAAATGTATACAAAATACACATAAAATAAATTCGTATCAAAATAAATAAACAAAATACCAATAAAAGAATGTGTATTTGTATAGATATAAATATACAAAATACACATAAAAAAACGTAAATTTGTATAAAACTATATCCAAAAATACACAAAAGTAATTAAATTTGTATGAAAATAGATATACAAAAAACACATAAAATAAGCTAAATTTAAATTGAAATATATATACAAAATACATAAAATAATGTAAATTTGTATCAAAATATTTATACAAATACATATATAATAACATAAATTTTTATATAAAATATATAAACAAAATACTCATTAAATAATGTAAATACGTATAAAAAATGTTTACAAAATTCACATATAATAATATAATTCGTATCAAAATAAATAAACAAAAGACCAATAAAATAAAGTAAATTTGTATAAGAAAACATATACAAAATACACATAAAATAACGCAAATTTCTATAAAAATATATGTACAAAAGTGCACATAAAATAAAGTAAATTTGCATAAAAATATATATACAAAACACACATTAAATAATGTAAATGCGTATAAAAATATGTATACAAAATACCTAACAAATAATCTAAATTCGTATCGAATTAAAATAACAAAATACCAATAAAATAATGTAATTTTGGATGAAAATATATATAGAAAATACACATAAAATAACCTAAATACAAATACAAATATACACATGAAATAATTTAAAATTGAATGAAATGAATATACTAAATAAACATAAAATAAGGTAAATTTGTAATGAAATATATGTACAAAATACACATAAATTAATGTAAACTTGTATGAAAATATATATACAAATACACATAAAATAACAAGAATTTGTATAAAAATATATATTCAAAATAGAATTTAAATAATGTACATGCGTATAAAAATATATATACAAAGTACATATAAAATAATGTAAATTCGTATCAAAATAAATCAACAAAATACCAAAAAAAAAAAAAAAATACAAAATACACATAACAAAAGTAAAATTTGTATTAAAATATATACAAAAATTCCAAGAAATAATTGAATTTATATGAAAATAGATATACAAAATACTCATAAAACTAGGTAAATTTCTTTTGAAATATATATACAAAATACCCATAAAATATTGTAAATTTGTGTCAAAATACATCAACAAATACACAAAAAATAACGTAAATTTGTATAAAATATATATACAAAATATACATTAAATAATGGAAAAGTGTATAAAAATATATATACAAAATACGCAAAAAATAATATAAAATCGTATCAAAATAAATGAACAGAATATCAATAAAATTCAAAATACCCATAAAATAACGCATATTTGTATAAAAATATATATACAAAAATACACATAAAATAATTAAATATGTATTAAAATAAATATACAAAATGCACATAGAATAAGATAAATTTGTACTGAAATAGATATGCAAAATACACATCAAATAATGTAAATTTGTATTAAAATATGTATACGAAAACACATAAAATAACGTAAATTTCTATGAAAATACATATAAAGAATACACATAAAATTATGTAAATACGAATAAAAATATATATACAAAATACACCTAAAATAATGTAAATTCGTATCAAATTCAATAAACAAAATTTCAATAAAAGAATGTATATATGTAGGAAAATAAATATACAAAATAATATATAAAATAACAAACATTTGTATAAAAATACATACAAAAATACTCAAAAATAATTTCAATTGGTATGAAAATAGAAATACAAAATACACATAAAATTAGATAAATTTGTATTGAAATACATATACAAAATACATATAAAATAATGTAAATTTGTATGAAAATATATAAACAAAAAGACTTAAAGTAACGTATATATGTAAAAAATATATATAGAAAAGCACATTAAATAATGTAAATATGTAAAATAAAATATATACAAAATACACATAGAACAATGTAAAATCGTATCAAAATAAATACACAGAATATCAATAAAATAATGTAAAATTGCATGAAAATAAAGATGCAAAATACCAATAAAAAAGCATATTTTTATAAAAATATATATACAAAAATACACATAAAATAATTAAATTTGTATTAAAATAAATATACAAAACACACATACAATATGGTAAATTTGTATTAAAATATATATGCAAAACACACATCAAACAATGTAAATTTGTTGCAAAATATATACACGAATAAACATAAAAAAATGTAAATTTCTATAAAAATATATATAAAAAATACACATAAAATGATGTAAATACGTATAAAATATATATACAAAATATACATTAATTAATGTAAATTCGTACCAAAATAAATAAACAAAATACCAATACAAGAATGTGTATTTGTATGAAAATAAATATACAAAATACACATAAAATAAAGTAAATTTGTATGAAACTATATACAAAAATACACAAAAGTAATTTAAATTTGTATGAAAATAGATATACAAAATATATATAATATAAACTAAATTTGTATTGAAATACATATAAAAAACACATAAAATAATGTATATTTGTATCAAAATAATTAAACAAATACGCATAAAATAACGTAAATTCGTATCAAAATACATAAACAAAATAATAATAAAAAAATGTAAATTTGTATGAAAAAATATATAAAAAATACACATAAAATAACGCAAATTTCTATAAAAAATATATGTACAAAAACGCACATCAAATACTTTAAATTTGTATGAAAATAAATAAACAAAATACACTTAAAATAAGGCAAATTTGTAATAAAAAAAATACAGAATACACTTAAAATAATGTAAATTTGTATAAAACAACACAAGTGCACATAAAATGAAGTAAAATTGTATAAAAAATATATATACAAAACACACATTAAATAATGTAAATGCGTGTAAAAATATGTATAGAAAATACACTTGAAATAATCTGAACTCGTATCGAAATAAATGAACAAAATACCAATAATATAATGTAATTTTGAATGAAAATATATATAGAAAATACACATAAAATAACGTAAATACAAATAAATATATACACATAAAATAATTTGAATTTGAATCAAAATAAATATAAAAATAAACATAAAATAAGGCAAATTTGTAATGAAATATATATACAAAATACACATAAATAATGTAGATTTGTTTCAAAATATATATACGAATACACATAAAATAAAGTAGATTTCTATAGAAATATATATACAAAATACACATGAAATGATGTAAATACGTAAAAAAAAATATATACACAAAATACACATTAAATAATGTAGATTCGTGTCAAAATAAATAAACAAAATATCAATAAAAGAATATGTATTTGTATGAAAATACATATACAAAATACACATAAAATAACGTAAATTTGTATAAAAATATACACAAAAATAGAAAAAAATAATTTAAATTTGTATGAAAATAAATATACAAAATACACATAAAATTATGTAAATATGTATTGAAATACATATACGAAATACACATAAAATAAAGTAAATTTGAATGAAAATATATAAACAAATACACTTAAATTAACGTAAATTTATATAAAATATATATACAAAATACTCATTAAATAATGTAAATATGTATAAAAAAATATATACAAAACACAAATAGAATAATGTAAAATAGTGTAAAATAGTAATTTGAAACAAATTTACATTGTTTTATGTGTATTTTGCATATTTTTTCAATACAAATTTATCTTATTGTATGAGCATTTATATTAATTAATACAAATTTAATTATTCTATGTGTATTTTTGAATATGTATTTTTTATAAAAAATATGCTTTATATTATGGGTATTTTGCATCTTTATTTTCATACAAATTTCCATTATTTTATTGATATTCTTTGTATTTATTTTGATACGATTTTAAATTGTTCTATGTGTCTTTTGTAATATATATTTTATAAAAATGTACGTTATTTTATGTGTATTTGTTTTCATTTCATATAAATCTACATTATTTTATGTGTATTTTGTACATGTATTTACAGACAAATTTAACTAATTATATGTGTATCTTGTATATCTATTTTCATACAAATTGATTTTTTTTGTATATATTATTATACAAATTTTCGTTATTTTATGTGTATTTTGTATATTTATTTTCCTACAAATATACGTTCTTTTATCGGAATTTTGTTTATTTATTTTGATACGAATTTACATTATCTTAGGTGTATTTGGTATATATATTTTTATACTATTTACATCATTTTATATGTATTTTGGATGTATATTTTCATAGAAATTTACTCTATTTTAAGTGTATTCGTATAATATATTTTGATACAAATTTACTTTATTTATATGTATTTTGTATATCTATTTCAATACAAAGTTACTATACTGTATGTGCATTTTGTATAATTATTTTAATACAAATTTAATTATCTTATGTGTTTTTTTATGTATATTTTTATACATATATGCGTTATTATATGGGTATTTTGCATCTTTATTTTCATACAAATTTACATTATTTTATTGATATTCTGTTTATTTATTTTGAAACGATTTTACATTATTCTATGTGTATTTTGTATATATATTTTTATACATATTTACATTATTTAATATATATTTTGTATATATATTTTATGCAAATTTACGTTATTTTATGTGTATTTGATTATATATTTTCATACAATTTTACATTATTTAATGTGTATTTTATATATGTATTTCAATAAAAATTTGCCTAAATTTATGTGTAGTTTGGATATCTATTTTCAAACAAATTCAAATTATTTTTGTGTATTTTTGTATATATTTTTATACAAACTTTATTTATTTTATTTGTATTTTGTATAAATATTTTCCTACAAATATACATTCTTTTATTTGAATTTTGTTTATTCATTTTTATACGAATTTACATTATTTTATGTGTATTTTGTATAAAAAACTCTACGTATTAGCATTATTTTATGTGTATTTTGTATATATATTTTCATAAAAATTTATGTTATTTTATTGTGTGTATTCGTATATATTTTGATACAAATTTACATTATTTTATGTGTATTTAGCATCTCTATTTCAATAAAAATTTACCTTATTTTGTATGTATTTTGTATATTTATTTTAATACAAATTTAATTATTTTTTGTGTATTTTTGAAAATATATATATTTTTTAAATATGAGTTATTTTATGAGTATTTTGCATCTTTATTTTCATACATTTTTACAACATATATTTGTATAAAATGCACATTAAAAATGTAAATATGTAAAATAAAATATATACAAAATACACATAGAATAATGAAAAATCGTATCAAAATAAATACACAGAATATCAATAAAATAATGTAAATTTGTATGCAAATAAAGATGCATAATACCCATAAATAAAGCATATTTTTATAAAAATATGTATACAAAAACACACATCAAATAATTAAATTTGTATCAAAATAAATATATAAAATGCACATACAATATGGTAAATTTGTATTGAAATAGATATGCAAAACACATATAAAACAATGTAAATTTGTTTCAAAATATATATACGAATACATATAAAATTTCTATAAAAATATATATAAAAAATACACATAAAATTATTTAAATTCGTACCAAAATAAATAAACAAAATACCAATAGAAGAATGTGAATTTGTTTGATAATAAATAAACAAAATACACAAGAAATAACGTAAATTTGTATAAAACTAAATACTAAATACACAAAAGTAATTTAAATTTGTATGAAAATAGATATACAAAATGTACATAAAATAAACTAAATTTGTATTGAAATATATATACAAATTACATAAAATAATGTAAATTTGTATCAAAATATTTAAACAAATACGCATAAAATAACGTAAATTTGTTTTAAAATATTTAAACAAAATACACATTAAATAATGAAAATACGTACACAAAATATATACAAAATACACATATAATAATGTAAATTTATATAAAAATATATGTACAAAAATGCACAAAATAATATAAATTTGTATGAAAATAAATATATATATACACATATAATAAGGCAAATTTGGAGGAAAAAAAGTACAGAATACAATTAAAATAATAGAAATTTGTATAAAAAACAACACATATGCACATAAAATGAAGTAAAATTGTATAAAAAAATATATATACAAAACACACATTAAATAATGTAAATGCGTATAAAAATATGTATAAAAAATACACATGAAATAATCTAAACTCGTATCGAAATAAATGAACAAAATACCGATAAAATAATGTAATTTTGAATAAAAAATATGTATAGAAAATACACATAAAATAACGTAAATACAAATAAATATATACACATTATTTTATTTTGTGTATTCCTATATATTTTGATACAAATTTTATACAAATTCATGTTATTTTATGTGTATTTGTATATATATTATCGTACAAATTTATATTATTTTATGTGTATTTTTGTATATATTTCATTACAAATTTACTTTATTTTATATTTATTTTGTATATTTATTTCATTCAGTATTAAATTATTTTTTGTGTATATTTGTATTTGTATTTTGGTTATTTTATGTGTATTTTCTATATATATTTTCATCCAAAATTACATTATTTTATTGGTATTTTGATAATTTATTTCGATACGAATTTAGATTATTTCATAGGTATTTTGTATACATATTTTTATACGCATTTACATTATTTAATGTGTTTTGTATATATATTTTTATGCAAATTTACTTTATTTTATGTGCATTTTTGTACATATATTTTTATAGAAATTTGCGTTATTTTATGTGTATTTTGTATAGGTTTTCTCATACAAATTTACATTAATTTATTGGTATTTTTTTTATTTATTTTGATACGAACTACATGATTATATACGTATTTTGTACATATTTTTTATACGTATTTCCATTATTTAATGTGTATTTTGTTTATATATTTTTATACAAATTTACGTTATTATATGTGTATTTGTATAAATATTTTGATACAAATTTACATTATTTCATGTATTTTGTATAAATATTTTAATTCAAATTTAGCTTTTTTTATGTGTATTTTGTATATCTATTTTCATACAAATTTAACTACTTTTGTGTATTTTTGTATATTGTTTTATATAAATTTATGTTATTTTATGTGTATTTTGTATATTTATATGTATACAAATACACATTTTTTACTGGTATTTTGTTTATTTATTTAGATACGAATTTACATTTTTTATGTGTATTTTGTATATATATTTTTTATACGTATTTTCTTCATTTATGTGTATTTTGTATATATATTTTTTAGAAATCTACGTTATTTTATGTGTATTCGTATATATTTTGAAACAAATTTACATTGTTTTATATGTATTTTGCATATCTATTTCAATACAAATTCTCCTTATTGTATGTGCATTTTGTATATTTATTTTAATACAAATTCAAATATTTTATGTGTGTTTTGGGAATATGTTTTAATAAAAAAATGCGTTATTTTATGGGTATTTTGCATCTTAATTTTCATACAAATTTACATTATTTTATTAATTTACTGTGTATTTATTTTGATCCGATTTTACATTATTCTATTTGTGTTTTGTATATATTTTTTTTATATATATTTACATTATTTAATGTATTTTGTATATACATTTTATACAGATTTACGTTATTTTAAATGTATTTGTTTATATGTTTTCATTCAAATTTACATTATTTTAAGTGTATTTTGTATATGTATTTCAATACAAATTTACCTAATTTTATGTGTATTTTGTATATTTATTTTCATAAAATTTAAATTATTTTTGTGTACTTTTGTATATAGTTTTATACAAATTTACGTTATTTTATGTATATTTGTATATCTATTTTCATACAAATTTACATTATTTATTGATATTTTGTTTATTTATTTGGATGCGAATTTACATTATTTAAAGTGTATTTTGTATATATATTTTATAAAAATGTACGTTATTTTATGTGTATTTGTTTTCATTTCATACAAATTTATATTATTTTATGTGTATTTTGTAGATGTATTTAAATAAAAATTTTACTAATTATATGTGTATTTTGTATATCTATTTTCATACAAATTGAAACTATTTATTTGTATTATTGTGTATATAATTATACAAATTTTCGCTATTTTATGTGTATTTTGTATATTTATTTTCCTACAAATATACGTTCTTTTATCTGAATTTTGTTTATTTATTTTGATACGAGTTTACATTATTTTAGATGTATTTGGTATATATATTTTTATACTTATTTACATCATTTATCTGTATTTTGTATGTATATTTTCATAGAAATTTACTCTATTTTATGAATTCGTATATATTTTGATACAAATTTACATTATTGATGTGAATTTTGCATATCTATTTCAATACAAATTTACTTTATTGTATGTGCATTTTGTATATTTATTTTTATACAAATTCAACTATTTTAAGTGTTTTTTGTATGTATTTATACACAAATATGCGTTATTATATTATGGGTATTTTGCTTCTTTATTTTCATGCATATTTACGTTATTTTATTGATATCTCGTTTATTTATTTTGAAACGATTTTACATTATTCTAAGTGTATTTTGTATATATATTTTTTTACATATTTACATTATCTAATGTATATTTTGTAAATATATTTTATGCAAATTTACGTTATTTTATGTGTATTTGTTTATATATTTTCATACAATATTACATTATTTAATGTGTATTTTGTATATGTATTTCAATTCAAATTTGCCTAATTTTATGTGTAGTTTGCATATCTATTTTCAAACAAATATAAATTTTTTTGTGCATTTTTGTATATATTTTTATACAAATTTTAGTTATTTTATTTGTATTTTGTATTTATATTTTCCTACAAATATACATTCTTTTATTGGAATTTTGTTTATTAATTTTTATAAGAATTTACTTTTATTTTATGTGTATTTTAAATATATAGTTTTCTACGTATTTACATTATTTTATGTGTATTTTTTATATATATTTTCATAAAAATTTAAGTTATTTTATTTTGTGTATTCGTATATGTTTTGATACAAATGTATATTATTTTATGTGTATTTAGCATATCTATTTCAATAAAAAATTGCCTTATTGTATGTGTATTTTGTATATTTATTTTAAAACAAATTTAATTATTTTATGTGTATTTATGTATATATATATATATATATATATATATATATATATATATATATATATATATATATATATATATATATATATATATATATATATATATATATATATATATATATATTTTTTTTTTATTATGAGTAATTTTATGGGTATTTTGCATCTTTATTTTCATAAATTTTTACATTACTTTATTGATATTCTGTATATTTATATTGATACAATTTTACATTATTCTAGGTTTATTTTGTATATATTTTATTTACATATTTACTTTATTTTATGGGTGTTTTGTATATATATTTTTATACGTATTTATATCATTTCATGTGTATTTTGTATATATATTTCTATAGAAATCTACGTTATTTTATTTGTATTCGTATATATATTTTGAAACAAATTTACACTGTTTTGTGTGTATTTTGCATATTTTTACAATACAAATTTATCTTATTGTATGTTCATTTTGTATATTAATTTTAATACAAATTTAATTATTCTATGTGTATTTTTGTATATGTCTTTTTATAAAAATATGCTTTATTTTATGGGTATTTTGCATCTTTATTTTCATACAAATTTACATTATTTTTTTGATATTCTGTGTATTTATTTTGATACGATTTTACATTATTCTATCGGTATTTTGTATATATATTTTATAAAAATGTACGTTATTTTATGTGTATTTGTTTTCATTTACAAATTTATATTATTTTATGTGTATTTTGTAGATGTATTTAAATAAAAATTTTACTAATTATATGTGTATTTTGTATATCTATTTTCATACAAATTGAAACTATTTATTTGTATTATTGTGTATATAATTATACAAATTTTCGCTATTTTATGTGTATTTTGTATATTTATTTTCCTACAAATATACGTTCTTTTATCTGAATTTTGTTTATTTATTTTGATACGAGTTTACATTATTTTAGATGTATTTGGTATATATATTTTTATACTTATTTACATCATTTATCTGTATTTTTGTATATATTTTCATAGAAATTTACTCTATTTTATGTAATTGTATATATATTTTGATACAAATTTACATTATTGATGTGAATTTTGCATATCTATTTCAATACAAATTTACTTTATTGTATGTGCATTTTGTATATTTATTTTTATACAAATTCAACTATTTTAAGTGTTTTTTTGTATGTGTATTTATACACAAATATGCGTTATTATATTATGGGTATTTTGCTTCTTTATTTTCATGCATATTTACGTTATTTTATTGATATCTCGTTTATTTATTTTGAAACGATTTTACATTATTCTAAGTGTATTTTGTATATATATTTTTTTACATATTTACATTATCTAATGTATATTTTGTAAATATATTTTATGCAAATTTACGTTATTTTAAGTGTATTTGTTTATATATTTTCATACAATATTACATTATTTAATGTGTATTTTGTATATGTATTTCAATTCAAATTTGCCTAATTTTATGTGTAGTTTGCATATCTATTTTCAAACAAATATAAATTTTTTTGTGCATTTTTGTATATATTTTTATACAAATTTTAGTTATTTTATTTGTATTTTGTATTTATATTTTCCTACAAATATACATTCTTTTATTGGAATTTTGTTTATTCATTTTGATAAGAATTTACTTTATTTTATGTGTATTTTAAATATATAGTTTTCTACGTATTTACATTATTTTATGTGTATTTTTTATATATATTTTCATAAAAATTTAAGTTATTTTATTTTGTGTATTCGTATGTTTTGATACAAATGTATATTATTTTATGTGTATTTAGCATATCTATTTCAATAAAATTGACTGATTGTATGTGTATTTTTTATATTTATTTTAAAACAAATTTAATTATTTTATTTGTATTTATTTATATATATATATATATATATATATATATATATATATATATATATATATATATATATATATATATATATATATATATATATATATATATATATATATATATATATATATATATATATATATATATATATATATATTTTATATATGATTAATTTTATGGGTATTTTTCATGTGTATTTTCATAAATTTTTACATTACTTTATTGATATTCTGTATATTTATATTTATACAATTTTACATTATTCTAGTTTTATTTTTTATATATTTTATTTACATATTTACTTTATTTTATGGGTGTTTTGTATATATATTTTTCAACGTATTTACATTATTTTATGTGTACTTTGTATATATATTTTCATAAAAAACTACGTTATTTTATTGTGTGTACTCGTATATATTTTGATACAAAATTATACAAATTAATGTTATTTTATGTGTATTTGTGTATATATGTTCAGATAAATTTATATTATTTTATGTGTATTTTTACATATATTTCATTTAAAATTTAACTTATTTTATGTTTATTTTGTATATATATTTAATTCCATTTTAAATAATTTAATGTGTATATTTTTATTTGGATTTAGGTTATTTTATGTGTAGTTTCTATATATTTTCATCCAAAATTACATTATTATATTGGTATTTTCTTAATTTAACTCGATACAATTTATATTATTTCATAGGTATTTTGTATACTTATTTTATACTCATTTACATTATCTAATGTGTTTTGTATATATATTTTTAGGCAAATTTACTTGTGTTATGTGCATTTATGTACATATATTTTTATAGAAATTTGCGTTATTTTATGTGTATTTTGTATATGTTTTCTCAAACAAATTTACATTATTCTATTGGTATTTTGTTTATTTATTTTGATACGAATTACATGATTATATGTGTATTTTGTACATATTTTTCATACGTATTTACATTATTTAATGTGTATTTTGTTTATATATTTTTAAACAAATTTACGTTATTATATGTGCATTTGTAGAAATATTTTGATAAAAATTTTCATTATATTATGTATTTTGTATATATATTTCAATTCAAATTTAGCATATTTTATGTGTATTTTGTATATCTATTTTCACACAAATTTAATTACTTTTCTGTATTTTTGTATATAGTTTTATACAAATTTACGTTATTTTATGTTTATTTTGTATATTTATTTTCATACAAATTCACATTCTTCTATTGGTATTTTGTTTATTTATTTTGATACGAATTTACATTATTTTATGTATTTTGTATATCTATTTTATACGTATTTACATCATTTTATGTGTATTTTTTATTTGTATTTTTATAGAATTTTACGTTTTTTCATGTGTATTCGTATATATATTTTTAAACAAATTTACATTGTTTGATGTGTGTTTTGCATATCTATTTCAAAACAAATTTATCATATTGTATGTGCTTTTTGTATATTTATTTTAGTACAAATTTAATTATTTGATGTGAATTTTTGTATATAAACTTTTATAAAAATATTTTTTTATGTTTTTTTTTTGCATCTTTATTTTCATACAAATTTACATTATTTGATTGATACTCTGTGAATTTATTTTGATACGATTTTACATTCTTCTATGTGTATTTTGTATATATTTTATTTTACATATTTACATTTTTTAATGTTCATTTTCTATATATATTTTATACAAACATACGTTACTTTATGTCTATTTGTTTAAATATTTTCATACAAATTTACATTATTTTAGGTATATTTTGTATATGTATTTCAATACAAATTTACCTACTTTTATGTGTATTTTGTATATTTATTTTCATACAAATTTTAATTATTTTTGTGTATTTTTGTATATAGTTTTATACAAATTTAGGTTATTTTATGTGTTTTTTGTTTATCTATTTTTATACAAATACACATTCTTTTATTGATATTTTGTTTATTTATTTTGACGCGAATTTACATTATTTAATGTGCATTTTGTATATATATTTTTATACGTATTTACATCATTTCATGTATATTTTGTATATATATTTCTATAGAAATGTACGTTATTTTATGTGAATTCGTATATAGATTTTGAAAAAATTTACACTTTTATGTGTATTTTGCATATTTTTTCAATACAAATTTACCTTATTGTATATGCATTTTGTATATTAATTTTAATTCAAATTTAATTATTCTATGTGTATTTTTGTATATGTCTTTTTATAAAAAATATGCTTTATTTTATGGGTATTTTGCATCTTTATTTTCATAAGAATTTACTTTATTTTATTGATATTCTGTGTATTTATTTTGATTCGATTTTACATTATTCTATGTGTATTTTGTATATATATTTTATACAAATGTACGTTACTTTATGTGTATTTGTTTTCATTTCATTCAAATTTACATTATTTTATGTGTATTTTGAACATGTATATAAATAAAAATTTAACTAATTATATGTGTAATTTGTATATCTATTTTTATACAAATTGAAATTACTTTTCTTTATTTTTGTATATATTTTTATATAAATTTTGGTTATTATATGTGTATTTTGAATATTTATTTTCCTACAAATATACGTTCTTTTATCGGAGTTTTGTTTATTTATTTTGATAAGAATTTACATTATTTGATTTATATTTGGTATATATATTTTTATACTTGTTTACATCATTTTATATGTACTTTGTTTGAATATTTTCATAGAAATTTACTCTATTATATGAGTATTCGTATTTATATTTTGATACAAATTTACATTATTGATGTGTATTTTGTATATTTATTTTAATACAAGTTTAATTATTTTATATGTATTTTTGTATAAATATTTTTTTACAAATATGCGTTATTATATGTATATTTTGCATTTTTATTTCCATACAAATTTACATTATTTTATTGATATTCTGTTTATTTATTTTGATACGATTTTACATTATTATATGTGTATTTTGTATATATATTTTTATACATATTTAAATTATTTAATGAATATTTTGTATATATATTTCATCCAAATTTACGTTATTTTATGTGTATTTGTTTATATATTTTCATACAAATTTACATTATTTTATATATGTTTTGTATATGTATTTCAATACAAATTTGCCTAATTTCATGTGTATTTTGTGTATCTATTTTCATACAAATTGAAATTATTTTTGTGTTTTTTTGTATGTATTTTAATACAAATTTTAGGTTTCTTATATATTATTTTGTATATTGATTTTCCTATTTATATACATTCTTTTATTGAAATTTAGTTGATTGAATTTGATACGAATTTACCTTATTTTACGTGTATTTTGTACATATATTTTTATACGTATTTACATCGTTTTATGTGTATTTTTTATATATATTTTCAAAGAAATTTACGTCATTTTATTTGTCGTATATATATTTTAAAACAAATTTACATTATTTGATGTGTATTTTGCATATCTATTTCAATACAAATTTACCTTATTGTATGTGCATTTTGTATATTTTTTTAATACAAATTTAATTATTTTATGTGTATTTTTATATATATATTTTTATACAAATATGCGTTATTTTATGGGTATTTTGCATCTTTATTTTCATAGAAATTTACATTATTTTATTGATATTCTGTTCATTTATTTTGATCCGATTTTACATTATTCTATTTGTGTTTTGTATATACTTTTTTATACATATTTACATTATTTAATGTGTATTTTGTATATATATTTGATACAAATTTACGTTATTTTAAATGTATATGTTTATATATTTTCATTCAAATTTATATTACTTTATGTGTATTTTGATTATGTATTTCAATACAAATTTACCTAATTTTATGTGTATTTTGTATATTTATTTTCATACAAATTTAAATTTTTTTGTGTATTTTTATATAGTTTTATACAAATTTAGGTTATTTTATGAGTATTTTGTATATCTATTTTCATACAAATACACATTCTTTTATTGATATTTTGTTTATTTATTTTGACATAATTTACATTATTTAATGAGTATTATATATATATATATATATATATATATATATATATATATATATATATATATATATATATATATATATATATATATATATATATATATATATATATATATATATATATATATATATATATATATATATATATATATACTACATCATTTCATGTGTATTTTGCATATATATTTCTATAGAAATCTACGTTACATTATAATATTCGTATATAGATTTTGAAACAAATTTACACTTTTATGTGTATTTTGCATATTTTTTCAATACAAATTTACCTTATTGTATATGCATTTTGTATATTAATTTTAATACAAATTCATTTATTCGATGTGTATTATCGTATAAGTATTTTTATAAAAATAAGCTTTATTTTATGGGTATTTTGCATCTTTATTTTCATACAAATTTACATTATTTTATTGATATTCTGCTCATTCTTTTTAATACGATTTGACTTATTCTATGTGTATTTTGTATATATTTTTCATACAAATTTACGTTATTTTATATGTATTTGTTTATATATTTTTACAAATTTACAATATTTTATGGGTATTTTGTAGATATATTTCAAAAGAAATTTTCCTAGTTTTATGTGTATTTTGTATATCTATTTTCATACAAACTCAAATTATTTCTATGTATTTTTGTATATATTTTAATAGAAATTTTAGTTATGTTATGTGAATTTTGTAAATTTATTATCATTCAAATATATATTATTTTATTGGTGTTTTGTTGATTTAAATTGATACGAATTTACATTATTTTATATGTACTTTATATATTTTTATACGCATTTACATTATTTAATATTTATTTTGAAAATATATTGTTATACAAATTCATGGAGTTTTGTGTATTTGTATATATATTTTCATATAAATTTACATTATTTTATGTGTATTTTGTACATATATTTCATTACAAATTTACCTTATTTTATGTTTATTTTGTATGTGTATTTTTTATATTTATATTCATTCAAATACACATTCTTTTATTGGTATTTTGTTTTTTTATTTTGATTCGAATTTACATTATTTTATGTGTATTTTCTATAATTTTTTTTATACGTATTTACTTAATTTTATGTGTATTTTGTATATATATATTTTTTTAGAAAACTACGTTATTTTATGTGTATTCCTATATATATTTTGAAACAAATTTACAAAGTTTTATATGTATTTTTCCATATTTCTTTCAATACAAATTTACCTTATTGTATATGCATTTTGTATATTTATTTCAATACAAATTTAAATATTTTATGTGTATTTTGCTATATATATTTTCATAAGAAATGCGCTATTTTTTAGGATTTTTGCATCTTTATTTTCATAGAAATTTACATTATTTTATTAATATTCTGTGTATTTATTTTGATACGATTTTACATTATTCTATTTGTGTTTTGTATATATTTTTTTATACATATTTACATTATTTAATGTGTATTTTGTATATATATTTGCTACAAATCTACGTTATTTTAAGTGTATATGTTTATATATTTTCATTCAAATTTACATTATTTTATGTGTATTTTGTATATTTCTTTTCATACAAATTTAAATTATTTTTGTGTATTTTTGTATATTGTTTTATACAAATTTAGGTTATTTTATGTGTATTTTATATATCTATTTTCATACAAATACACATTCTTTTATTGATATTTTGTTTATTTATCTTGAAGCGAGTTTAAATTATTTAATGTGTATTTTGTATATATATTTTTATACGTATATACATCATTTCATGTGTATTTTTTATATATATTTCTATGGAAATGTACGTTATTTTATTTGTATTCGTAAAAAGATTTTGAAACAAATTTACACTTTTATGTATTTTGCATATTTTTCAATACAAATTTACATTATTCTATTGATATTCTGCTCATTCATTTTGATACGATTTACATTATTTAATGTGTATTTTGTTTATATATTTTCATACAAATTTACGTTATTTTATGTGTATTTGTTTATATATTTTGACACAAATTTACAATATTTTATGGGTATTTTGTATATATATTTCAAAAGAAATTTACCTAGTTTTATGTGTATTTTGTATATCTATTTTCATACAAATTCAAATTATTTTTATGTATTTTTGTATATATTTTAATACAAATTTTAGTTATGTTATGTGTATTTTGTAAATTTATTTTCATTCAAATATATATTATTTTATTGGTAATTTGTTGATTTATATTGATACGAATTTACATTATTTTATATATACTTTTTATAAATATTTTTATACTCATTTACACTATTTAATATTTATTTTGAATATATATTTTTATACAAATTTATGGTATTTTATGTGTATTTGTATTTATATTTTCATATAAATTTACATTATTTTATTTATATTTTGTACATATATTTCATTACAAATCTACCTTATTTTATGTTTATTTTGTATGTGTATTTTGTATATTTATATTTATACAAATACACATTCTTTTATTATTATTTTGTCTATTTATTTTGTTTCGAATTTACATTATTTTATGTGTATTTTGTATACATTTTTTATACCTATTTTCCTAATTTTTATGTGTATTTTGTAAATATATTTTTATAGAAATCTACGTTATTTTATGTGTATTCGTATATATATTTTGAAACAAATTTACATTGTTTTATATGTATTTTGTATATCTATTTCAATACAAATTTACCTTATTGTATGTGCATTTTGTTTATTTATTTTAATACAAATTCAAATATTTTATATGTATTTTGTTATATATATTTTTATAAAAAATGCGTTATTTTATGGGTATTTTGCATCTTAATTTTCATACAAATTTACATTATTTTATTAATATTCTGTGTATTTATTTATAAACGATTTTACATTATATATCAGGTCCATAAACCTTCCTGAGGATTGGGCAGATAGGGCATAAAACATCATTCTTAAGAATCTTAATAACAAGCATAAAAAGAGGTCAGAGGGGGATGGGTAGGAGATATGCCCAGAATCGTCCAGAGTGAAGTTTTAGAGAACGTTTGAGAGAAGAGTTCAGCTTTAGAGATAGATGAGACGGTGTGAATTGCTGCCGTGTCAGGACTAAGAGAGGGAAAGTTGAAAGTGAAGTTGAAGATGTGTTTGGCTAGATGCCCAGAGTCCCAGGACGAATTAGAAAAAGTAAGGTTTGGCATTTTCTATAAATGAGGTTTGTGCATTCGAATAGATTTTTTTTACGTCTACATAGCCTATAGCGCCGGTAGACATGCTTGAGGGAGCCTGGTTGGTAGTCGGCCCCAGCCCGTATTAGCGCAGGCAGGTGTTTCCCAAAGTGACGCCATCTTCGGAGAATAGATTTGGCACGATTCGGGCAAAATCAACAAGTCATGGTTAGCAGGAGGAACGAAGGCTCTGGTACCTTTTGTGAGCTGCCTATCTATCTTCTGACAGCACGAGGAACAATGATTAAACCCAGGCTTTTTATAGCATGAGGGTAGAAGAAATTACGTGGAATGTATGCCTCCTTTCCAGGACAATCACCTCTGTGATGCGCTGGGCACCCACAGAGGGTCTCGCTCTGGAAACAATCATTCCACCACAAATCGGAAAGTACATCTAGGTCGTCCCACCGAGACTGAAGCAAAATGCCAAGTATCGCCTCTTCGGTGGGTCCAGAGGGTGTACAGGAACGATAGGTTGTGATACAGAAATAAGGTTGTGATCGGAGGAGCCCGGAGAGAACAGTTTGACACAGTAAGCAGAAGGTTGGTTAGAAGCAAGCTATGTTGGGCCTGTCTCAAATAGGTACTTATCAGGAATACGTGTAGGGGATGCTGAACCAACTGCTCTAGGTCATTGAGGAAACAAGAGTTGAGCATTCACCCGGAGAAGCTGGTCGGGAGGATGAAAGCCGAAGCTGGTGGTGAACGATGAAATATCTAGGATGAAGATTTCTGGCGAAGGGAGTGGTTGAGATATTGCTCCACTTTGAGTTCAAGTAGTCAAATAATTTTACATAGTTAGTGAGTTGGTGATATATAAACAGCACAGATGTATTTAGTAATGAATGACAATAAAGTATTAGCCAGATGGAAAAGTCAGAAGAGTCAAGGTCGTGGGCACGAGAGCAAGTGATGTCGTTGCGCGTACGCAACATTCAGCTTTGGTTGAGTTGGGATGGCGATCTACCGCTGGTAGATAGGTCCTGAAAACTGGCGATGAAGTGCCAGAAGCCCGTAGGAGGGTCGTTTGGCAGCAAAGATTTGTATCAGACTTTTCAAAATCATTTGAGCCATCAAAGGCAACAACAAGTTTCATCGAAACGGTGGAAAATTAAGGAGAAATAAGTTTGTGAGGCAAGAAGCTCATCGGTAGAATACCCTTTGCGGAATCCGTACCGATGATGGAGTTTAGAGACTGAAGTTGATAGATCTTAAAACTTAAGTTGTTTAAAAGAAACTCAGAGCAGAAACATCTCTCAAGTATAGTTTCCTGCTCAGAGAAAAGTAAAGCTGTGGTGGTTTGAGCCAGTTTTGAACAGCCACTTTTCCTGGGCTCCAAATTATATGGGTATTTCTGGCATGGTGCCAGATGTGTCTGGAAGAATTCATGGTAACAAAATTATGACAGAGACAGGCATATAAGCAGAGACAGAAAAGACAGAGATACCAACAGTCGACACACACACACACACACACACACACACACACACACACACACACACACTCGCACCACCACCACCACTACCACTGTCACCTGGTAACCTCGAACCCTCCTCCACACACACTGGGTATGGCATGGACTGACGCCTCCCGACTACAACAACCACCACCACATCATGGGCGGGTGTGCCGCAGAACAACCCAGTCTTCACCTGCACCACAGTGAGTAAATGCTCCCGGACCAAGGGCTTTACATTGCTCTTATTCCTGTGGCTGAAACTCGATATGCTGACCACTCCCGTCCTCTTTTTTCACCTCTTTCCATCCTGCTTACACCTCTTCGCAGCAACCTTCCCATCCCCATCCCCTTTTCAATCCTCTCCCTATTGTTCCCTCACCTTCCCCTTCTCTTCCCTACATATATGCATTCCACAGCCTTCCTACCTCATTTCTTCTTCTTCATACTGCAACTCTCTCTCCTCTTTTTCCTCTCCCTTTCCATTCTCTCTTCCTTTCCCCATTCCAGACTTTTCTCTCACCATCTCTTCCCTTCCCTCACAGATATGTTTTCCACACCCTTCCACCACCCTCCCTTTCTCTTCTATCACGCTGCCATGTGTCGTGCCTTCTCTCCTCTTCCTTTTCCATTCTCTCTTCCCCTGTCCCTTCACCACTATCCTCTCCCGCCCCCTGAACATGCTGGCCACACTCTTCCCCTCGTCATCGTGGGTCTCCAGGCTACCGTCTCCGCACCCTCCTACTCGCCTCTTCTCAGGTCTAGGCTGGACGCTGCACGCACAGCCCGGCCTGCTGCAGTGGGCCGTCCTGTGCGAGGCGCTATCAGAGCAGCTCACAGTGCACCTCGATGTCCACGTAAGGCAGAAAAGTTTATATAGATTTACCGAGAAGTTCAACTTCTCCACATTTTAATCAGGCTTTCGTGAAGCGGTGTGTTAGCATTTTTCATGGGTAGTTTATGAGCCTAGTGATACTTTGACGGGGCACCCAAACCTAAGGCGACATCAAACTGACACCAAGACGTTACCTGTCTGCCCCTAGCGAATAATGGAGTGAAGGGAATGACGGTCAGTTTGTATCTAAATGAATTTGTAGTTTCTTTTCTGAACCACTGAAGGCAGGGCATATTCCATATTCTTACATGTGTTGGTGAAGGGAATTTGGCACAGGCTGAGTTTATTTGTCTACACTTTGAGTGCAGACAAACTTGGTATGCCAGATTCTCTTTAGATGCAATATCAAATGGTTTATAACTCGACGACGTGTCATGAACTGAAAATGCTATTTTTTAGTTTATGACAAGTCGTTGATCATAAGTTATTTGATATCCATCAAAGTCTTCAAGTCGTAGGCAGGATAAAATACAGACGAAGGACGGCTTTCCAGGTTTACCATCGAAAGATGAAAGAATAAAGATGTGGTTATCTCTTACATAGAGAATTTGGATGGCATCGAGATGAGCTAAGTGGGAAGTCAGATGCAACAGGGCCGCGAATTGCCAGAGGCATGCAGTCAACAAGTTTAAAAAGCGATTAGCATGAAAATATGGATAAATTATAGGAAGAGCCCAATTAACAATGGAAAGATTTAGGGCAGAACACTCTCATTAAGAAGAGCAGGATGATGGGACGAAAAGCCTTTGACTCCTCTCTCCAAAAGTGCTATGTGTGCTGAGCCCCTGTATACATACTCATAATGCTTATAGCATTGGCTGGCAGCAATGGTATCACCAGCGATAATAATGGTATTAGTAGCTGCAGCAGCCGGGTGACGGTTTCGCGTCCCTCACTGCAGCTCACTTCCGTGGGAACCATGAAAGGTCCGCGCTTTCGAGGTGACCTGGTGGGCCGAGCGCGCAATATAGACAACCCTGCCCGTCCGCCCACGCCAAAAATTTATGCACCAAAAGAATTTACGCTTCTTTTCCATCGTCAGCGATATTTTAGGTCCCCTACGAGCTGGTGCACTTCCTCGCTCTCCAGGGACAACCCTGGATAAAACTGGCGACCTTATCACATCTGGATATAATGAATTCAGGATGCACTAGAATTTCGAACCCAACGACAGGAAGGAGCCGTCTGGCAGTCCCGCGCTGCATCCGACGGACTGACCTCCACACCCCGCCAGCTTATTCTCTCGCTGCCCATCGTGGAGTCCTTCGTTCCTCTGACCCACATAGTCATCGACCCAGGTGATCTGTGGAAACTACTGTGTACTTGTCTTTCCCCAGCCCACTCTGTACTACTGCCAGTAGACGGAGTGAGCGTGTGTGTGGTCTCTGCGCTTTCATAGCCTTCGCTTCTTGGCTCCTCCTCCCTACCCTACTCCGATTATGCCAACGATAAGCCAGGTGGGTGGGTGTAATTTATGGCACCGAGGCTTCCCCACCTCCTCTACTATCAACGATAGAGTGGAGTGTGTGTTGTGTGTGTGTGTGTGTGTGTGTGTGTGTGTGGGGGGGGCGGGGTTATGGCGCCGAGGTGCTGCTTCTTCATCGTACCGCTCCTCAGTCCTCCTCCCGGCCGCCCTCCCTTCCTTCCAGAATGGGAGATGGGTGTGTGACGTGTGGCACCCAGGCCCCTGCTCCCCACACTCTGCACCGTCAACTTAATAGGTGGAGTGGGTGGCTGTTACTAATAGACCGGGGACCCTTCCTCTTCGCAACCGTCCTTATAAAAAAGCTTCTCCGCCCAAATCTGTCCCTTTCTTCCCAGGAAGGGAGATAGAGCCTAATGGTGACTACAGCTAAATCCGACCCCCTTGCGTCGTTTCCACTGGTCCTCTCTACACTATGAGTAAGCTTAATATTTTGGCTCGTCCCCAGCCCACTCTGCATTTTCAACTATAGGCTGACTGAGTGATGGTGGCTTATAGCGCCGAGGGGCTTCATCGCTTCACAGTCGTCCCTACTCGGCCCTTCAACCCTTATTTTTCCTTCCCAGGAAGGGAGACGGATCATGGTGATTGACGTGCCCAGCCCCCACCCCCTTCCTTCTCCGCTTTCTGAAACAAGGTGTTTCGTGCCTGTTGGAACTTTGTCGATCCCTCCCTGCTCTCTGCTGGTGTGAGGATAAAGCGCAATGCTTCGTGGTCCCTTCGTTCCACACTGGCCATCAACGCGCTACATAAGGTGAGCAACTTCTCTCCCAGTGCGACATGGAGCGGGGGCTTTTAGCTCCCGGTCTTAGACAGCTTACCGCTGCTATTCGTCCTGCCCTGGCCTTCCTCAGCCCACTCTGCTCTGTCAGCGACTAGGTGGAGTGGGTGCGTGTGTTTGTGACATAAATGGGGACTTCGTGGCACCCAGGTGGTGCTACTCAGCACTTCCTCCCGGCCGTCCTTGTCTTCCTTCCCAGGAATGAAGTGGGTGCACGGTGATATATGGCTGGGGCCTCCCCACCCCTTCCCTTCTCTTTCACCATTTGAGCGGGGGCTGGGGTCTGGGCTTCGTGCCTTGTCGATCGCCGCTCTAGTACTTCCCTATTCCCTTCTGGTCAGGGTGAAGGATGGCGTGGTGTTTCGTGGCCCTTTCGTCACTCCATGTAGCATGGCGAAGGGAGGGCTGGCTCTCCTCCTCTCCAGTTGTTCCTCCGCTCCCTACTCACCTGTCATGGCCACCCCTCCCTCTGCTTTTGTCGCCGATGGGCAAAGGTGGAATGTGTGCGTGGTTCTTAGTGTCGAGGGCACAGGTTCGCGGCCCGTTTCTCCACCTCCTCCCCGGCCCTTCCTATCTTTCCCTCCAGGATGGAGGTTGAGCCATGTTATAGTAGAATATCAATGTATTATTATTATTTAATATCACCACGAATTAGACATACAATTGTCAATGGAAAGAGCCCACGACAGATAGATCACGCCACCTTATAGCAATGTCGTCCGTCGGTATTTTACCGTCTCCAGTTTTATCGCACTCCGATGGTGCGTGGAGGTCACCTTGACATACGTGACCAATTGTAACAATTATTTTCCAACCTGTAACTCATGACCCTTCCGGGGAATCCGACTGACACTAACGACAGTCGCTCTCGCTCCGTCGCTTCTTGTATAAGGCTACGAATATAATTCATAAGGAAGCTGAAGTCTTAATCAACACCCTTTAAACGCCCCGACAAGCCCGTTACATTTTTGGTTGTGGTCACCCCGCCTGTGCCTTCCTTTACCTCGTTCTCCTCCAAGCCGAACCACCAACAAACTCAAGGGACAGGCGTGCAGGAAGAAGGAGTCAACGCACCTGCCGTCCGCAGCACCGCACCTGCCGTCCGCGGCAACGCGAAACGCCCACCTACGTGCAACTCACCAGGCGCCAGCTGAAAGCATCTCCCAAGTCGCCCCACGTACGCTCACAGGGGGCGTCAGCCTACAAGCCTCGAGCTTTCAGCTACAAACAGCCAACTCTGGGCGTCCCAGCCTACACGCCTCGAGCTTTTCAGCTACAAGCCTACAGGCTCTACAGCCTGAAGCCTCGAGCACACCAGCTTACAGAGGCGGGCATCACTCATCACCACAGGAACCCTAGAGGCCCAGAACCATCAGCGGAAGGCTGCCTTTTGCCATATCCACGGGAATTGTTTTCCTCATGATTCGAGACAGTTGTTCTGCAATACAAAGGCCAGGAGAACAGGAAGTACAAGTAAACTCAGGCAGACAGTAAAAACATACACTCCTCCTTCTCCAGAATAAAAAGCGCATGACTCCGTGACATCCACAAGGCATATACATCCAAGTATCCCTTAAGGACGATAATGATTGGGAACAGCTTGACTCAGCTGTCATTGCCGCCTTGGGAAGGACAAGCATAATTGCCTCCCTTGCAAAGTGGGCAAAACTTCACTCACCTTAGCAGTGGTTGACACAGGTTACAGTCAACGTCATATCCGACTCCGCTTACAGGTCACTGACACGACAAGCGAGTGGGGAGAATTGGCCGCTACAAGAGAACGACCTGAATGTGATGAGGCGTGACGGGCACCGCGTTTGGGAAATCGCCAGGTGATGCGAGTACCACTAACAGTCAGCCTACATGAAAAGGTATGTCCCTTTCAAGATTTCTTTTATGTAACTAGCAGGTTTGCTTTACCCATAGATGGGATCTTAGGAATAAACGCCATGAAAGACCTGCACATAACCATAAACCCTGAAAGCAACGCGATCGTGTATCAAGGACGACGCGTACAGGGGATGGTAAATCCGTCGCCTATGTTACCAGTAGTCCCGCCCTCAGAGGGGGAAAATGACCAATCCACCACAGACTCAGGGTCTACCACCGCCCAAGTGTCACCTCTTACGGTCAAACCACACGAAAACATTACAGACTTGTGGCGGACAGTAACGGCAGTCGTAGAAGGACCTCAAATAGTTCCGGATCGTGCTGCAAACCTTGTTAAAATCTGGTTACCTAATGCCCCTCCGACGGGCAGTGCTGCGTGCATTGACGGCACACCACACATACACCGGGTGACGGTGGAGGTAACTCTCGTGACAGTCAAGGAGAGAGGTATAGCAGAGGCATTGGTAATAAACACGTCAGGATCCCCTGTATCTTTAAAACACGGTGTTAGATTATGCCAATGTCTAGTGTATGGGAAAAATGTAGCCTCGGAACCACCTGAATACCCTTCAGCCCAAGTCTCAGGCATAACCTCGGCGTGTCAGGATACTCACAAACAAGACACAGCTAATTTAGAGGCGTTCCTAAAAGTTGCACACTATTCCGAAATTAAGCCTACCTTAGTCCAGGTGCTGGAACAATATAGGGGGGCGCTTGCTCTACCGGGCGAGCTGCTTGGAGTTACGCAGTGTGCGGAACACCACATGAAGTTAAAACTCAATACCAATCCTATATATATAAATGCATACAAACTCCCCCACAGTCAAAGAGAAGTAGTGCAGCAGCTTATATCTGATATGTTAGAACAAGGTGTCATCAAGGAATCGAACTCACCGTGGAATTCACCCTTGTTTCTGGTTCCAAAGAAAGACGGTTCTTACCCTCCTGTGATAGATTTCCGGCGTGTAAACAACGCGACCGTGAATGACCATTTTCCTCTTCCCGTTCTTAGAGATCTTCTGATGTGTCTCGGTAGAGGAAATAAAGTCTTTACGAGTCTAGACCTGGTCAGTGGCTACTGGCAACTGCCTATGGCCCCCGAGTCCCGTGAAATAACGGCTTTCAGCACGCCTCATGGCCACTATGAGTGGACGAGGATGCCGTTCGGGCTCAAATGAGCTCCCTTGACCTTCCAAAGGACAATGAATAGTATTTTTGGGGACTTGCTGGGCAACTCTGTCTATGTGTATTTAGACGACATCATCATAGCAAGTAAAGACGTGCATGCACACATGGAAACACTAAAAGCAGTCCTAAACAGACTTCAAGAGGTCGGATTAAAGCTCAAACTTACCAAATGAATTCTTAAAGCCTCGGATCAAGTTCTTGGGGCATGTCGTGGACGAATTCGGCATCCACACAGTGGACGACAAAATAAAAGCTATTGCCGAGTTCCCTCAACCAACGTCTGCGGACAAGGTACGGTCTTTCTTGGGAGTCGCAGGTTATTACAGGCCTTTCAAAAAAGACTTCGCAGCACGCGCGAGTCCCCTAACCCACCTATTAAAGAAAGACGTACCATTTCAGTGGCTCCCGGCTCAACAAACGAGCTTTGAGGATTTAAAGAAAGCGCTTACGCAGGCTCCGGTCCTTGTCTTTCCAGATTTCAAGGACCCCTTTCAGCTTTGTACCGACGCTTCGACCAGTGGACTAGGAGCCGCTCTTATGCAAACAGATAAGTCCGGCAAAAAGCATGTAATAGCGTTTGCCAGTCGAGTACTAACTGCTCCGGAAAAGAACTATTCTGTTACCCACCTAGAGGCGCTTGCTATTGTATGGGCATTGAGGCATTTTCAAGACAGTGATGGGATACAAAATTGTGGTGTACACGGACCACGCGGCCATCACTGATCTTTTTAAGGGAAAAAACCAACACGGTCATCTGGCAAGATGGTTCTTAACGATCCAAGCATACAATCCGGAAATAAAATATATCACCAGGAAAACAAATGTGGTCCCAGATGCCTTATCACGAAATATTCCTATAGGTGCGATTACCACCTCAGAGGTCATCCACAACTTCACTTCACCTGAGCTACACACTGCTCAGCGGGAACACCCAGTGTAGAAGAGGGTAATTTACGCCCTGAAGTCGGGAGACGAAACAAACCTTCCAGAATTGCCAGTTCCTTTTTCACAATTTTTCCTATCAGAGGACAACCTCCTTTGTAGGTCATGGCCAACCAAACCAGTACCTATAGAACAACTGGTCATCCCAGACAAATACGTCCCCGTGGGGCACGCTTAAGCTGGTCCATGACACACCCATTGCGGGTCATCCAGGAAGGGACAAGACCTTGTCTGTCACCAGACAGAAATTCTACTGGCCCACATTACGGGTTGATGTAGAAAAATATGTCGCACAATGCGTCGTTTGTGCTAAGCACAAGGGGTCCGTGAAAGGGCCAGCGCCTATGTTGCAATACCCAGTACCAGAGGCGCCATGGGATGTTGTAAATATAGACTTATTACAGCTCCCCCAGAGCCAACATGGTTCGCGCTACTTATTGGTGTGCGTCGACCAGTTCTCTAGGCTCCTAGTTCAAGCGCCTCTCAAGGACAAGACAGCCACACGCGTGGCACATGCCCTCGTGACTCACGTGTTGTGTCCCCATTTGTCTCCTCGAATTCTTTTGAGTGACAATGGTACCGAGTTTCGAAACACGGTATTGGACGAAATATGCACTCAGTTTAACATAAAGCAATCCTTCATCACAGCTTACCACCCAGCTGCTAATGGGTTGGCGGAGAGGGCAAATCGGAAAATCTTACAGGTCCTCAGGCCTATCGTGAATGATCTCCACGATAACTGGGAAGATTGGCTATCACAAATAACCGCTTCCATAAATACGTCTGTAAACGACCCTACGGGAAAATCTCCCTACTACATCTTATATGGGGTGGAAAAACGTCTTCCGTACGACCTCCTCACAAAACCACACCAACCTTTCTACAACATTGATAAGTACGCGCAACAGCAGATGCATATTTTTTTTTTAAATACACTCAGAGGTTAGGAGTAAGTTAAAAGCTACAAAGGTTGAAATGATGTCAAAACAACACAAAAGGGCCGTCCCAGTGGAAATAAAAGATGGTGACACAGTAATGATTAAGCAAGCGGAAAGGAGTTCAAAACTGGGGGCTAAATTTGTGGGTCCTTACCGAGTTGTTCGGAATGTCAGGGGAAATAGGTTCGAGGTTCTTGAGCCAAATAGTGGAGTAAGTCTAGAAGTTCACAGTGATCGTCTGAAAGTAATTTCCTCACCCTTGGACCTTGACATTGGTAATTCCCCTTCAGAGTCAAATGTTCAACAAGATAATAACCCCACCCATAGCTATAACTTGAGACCACGAGTTTAAAAAACTTCATGCCCACCACTTTCTGATAATGATGTTGCATTTTCTGATCATCTTGTTGTACCTCGGCTCCCTGCTTGGAACGACACCCATCCACCTGAAGCCTGGGCCCTCACGGCACACATAGGGGAGGTCTTCCTCATAGAAGATGTGCTCCTTGTGAGGTACCCATATACTTCCTTGACCAACACCACAGACACAGTCAGGATAGTCTCAGAAAAAAACTACTCGGCATGGCAGACACCATACGGACAACCAGGACTAGGGAGTCAAAGGCACCTTCTAGAACTCACTCTCTGGATCTTTTTCAACTACTGGAGGATAGGATTCTGTTCTTACGGGGAAAGGTAGATGAAGTAGACATGGACTATAGCTTTCACTCAGTTCACTCCCGGGTAAAGAGGAGGCTGCTCAACATCGTTGGGTCCGCCTCAAAGTTCCTATTCGGTACGGCAACCGACGAGGACGTGCGCGATTTGCGAGACCACTACAGTCGTGTACTTTCCTTTGCTGCTCGGAATCGCAGAGTAATCAACGCCAATTGTCAAAAACTTGCGCGATTGCATACTCACATTGAGGAACTGCTAGAGCAAACGAATAAGATGTCAGAAGTTGTCAACATAGTTGTCAAGCAGATAGACCAGGTGAATCAGCTTCTCCTTCTAGATCAGGCCTTGCATGTTCTGGACATCGTCACTGAATCAGTCACAACGGCGAATCAGCAGGTTATTAGCAACATGGTAGATGCGGCGCACGGTAGAGTTACACCTGCCTTGTTTCCTCTACACGATTTGATAACAACTATCCATATCGGGTATCAAAATTATAGTCTCAAGCCATTGTACAACCCAGACATGAGTCAATATTTTTACCCCTTGATTGAGTCCAGCCTCACGCCCGATGCCATAATTATTCATGTTCCGTTCCAGACGGCGGACGTGTTTGAGGCCCATGAAATTGTTCCATTCCCCTTCTCCGCTAAGGACAGTGTGTTGACCCTAGACACAACCCCGTCTCTTGTCTTAATTGCAAAGGACTTCACTCTGTATTCAACGGGTAGCTACTCACTCTTGAAATATTGCAAGGAGACGGTCTTCAGGCGATTCTATTGCTCTGCGTCTCTTTTTGCCTTCCTACCTGTTCAGGGAGGAGTGTGTGAGATCGCCCTCACCCAGGTGAACGCGTCTGACACTCTTTCCCTGTGCCCTTACGAGCAACTACCCCCAACACCTGTTTTCCATAAGAACTTTCATGGTCAACATTATTTCTACTTTCCTCAGTCCTTCTATGTATCAGTAATCTGCCCGGAGGGTACCACTTATCAACAGGTAATGGTCACTATGCCATAGCGGAAGCATGCTATATCCGCTCCACTAACATAACAATGTACCATCCCGGATCCATCTGGTTTTCACTGCCAATATTTCCCATCGAGTGTTTCCTCTGCGGTCTCTCGATAACATTCACTTCTCCAGCATCTCTTATGTGACTAATTCCCTTAATTCATTGTCTTTTGCAAAGGAAACAGAGTTTGCAGAAACCCTGGAGGAAACGCTGCCTGAATACTTGCACCTCACCTACTTGTACCCTGGAACTTTTGTGCCAATGGTTCTGCTGTTCGTCAGTCTCGTCGTCGTGTGCTACCTTCTTAGGAGGAACTCTGTCCTGCACGATTATTTGATTGTTCAAACGAGGCGACAGGATGCAAGGAAGTCACAGGCAAGGTAGTTTTTTTTCACGCAAGTCAAATGAAAGAAAACTGGCATTCCCTGCTCCTGTATCTTGACATTGTACTGTGTTTCCCTCATATTTTTTTTTAGGAGCTAGATGAGCATTTTATGTTCTGTACCTATGCCAGTTGATAACTACATATACTTGTGTCCTTATGTTTATCCTTTGAGAGATTCTTTTATGAATTATATCACACACGCTGTGTTTTACCTCTCATTATTTATGTCATTACTACACAAATATTCTTGCATAGCCATTGTTTTCATGTAATTGTGCTATAAGCAGTCTGCTCAACAAGAGCACACTATGTATGGTAAACTACTAGTTAGATTTTTTGGAAGTCGCGAGGTCGCGATCACTGGTAGGTGACCGAGCAGTGTTATAGTAGTTGCAGTTATATCAGTGTATTATTATTATTATTATTATTATTATATGTCACCATGGATTAGGAATGCAAGTATCAGTGAAAAAAACTACTTCAGATAGATCACGCCACCGTTTGTAGGAATGTCACTTGTCAGTGTTGATCGTACGATCGTCTCAGTATGTGTAATAAGCATTTCGTCAACTTAAAGGTCACCTTGACGTACGTGACCGGTTATCACTTAATTACTTTTCAAGCCTCTCGTCTTCACTCCTTCCCGAGAGCCCGACTCATACAGACCTAACAGTCTCGGCTCTCTCCAACGCCCCTGTACTTAGGTTAAGAATATATTCACCTAAAAAGCAGCGGAGTGTTTCCCTTCACGCCTGTTCATCCCCTCAAGACCCATCTGAGCTACACGCAACCGGACCGGCAGCCGTTACAGGGCTCCACTCTCTCTCCCGCCGCGGGAGAGAGTGGAAACTACTACTCCCCAGGAGAGACGTATGCTGCCCGTCTGTATGTGCCCTGCCCGGCCCACATTTTACAGCAGGCTCCTGTGCTTTTCTGCCCCTCTGTGTACTGGGAATTACTGTGCCTTGTGTGGAGCTGTCCAGTAAAAAAGAAAACCTGCACTTTGAGCCTCTTTGCCCTGCCTTGCTTCCCTCGTGGTGTGTTGGCGGCCCTGTGGAGTGACGACGAGGGGTGTCTTGCTGTTCTGGGTGTTCACGACCCGCGTGTGGTGGTCTGGGGTGAGGCAGCACCGCCTGCCCGTGCTGTGGAGTGTGTTGTGCGGCCCGGTGGTGGTGGAACAATACCATTGGACAACAATCATAAACAACGTCTTTTACACACGCATTTACAGCATGTCGCTGCTGGAGACGATAATTAAAGTCGTTGGAATACGGAGGCCCTCCGTCGATTTGACGTCAGAAATTTTGCTGACGATGGCCGCCCTTCTGCCGACGGAGGCCCGACGGTTATGTTTGCTGGGAGTACGGAGGCCCTCCGTCGATTTGACGTCACAAATTTTGCCGACGGTGGCCGCCCTTCTGCCGACGGAAGCCCGACGGTGATGGTTTGCTGGGGAGGCTGAGGAGGCGCTGCTGTTGGCAACACCGGCGCTACGGGGCTCAGTGGACGAGCCAGGCCGCTTGGCGGTGGGCCCCGGGGCCGAGAGGACCTTGGAACAAAATGGTGGGAACTTGGGGAGACGGTCAGCGAGGCAGTGACTCAGCGTCTCCATGCAGGGCCCATACCGCGTGATACCACATGGAGGCGGGCTGGCGAGCGTTGAGAGTCACTAAGATCCAGACGGTACCGGTACTAGCGGCAATGCGCAGTGCCGAGTGATCATGACGCTTCCCGGCACCCAAGTGATCATGAGGTACCTGGTACTGCGAGAAATCGATTCCTCGCGGTACCTCGCGGTACCAGGTACCGGTACCTGGTACCGCGAAGCTTCATGATCACTTGGGTGCCGGGAAGCGTCATGATCACTCGGCACTGTTCATTACCGCTAGTACCGGTACCGTCTGGCTCGGCGCTCGCCCGCCCGCCTCCATGTGGTATCACACGGTATGGGCCCTGTGTGGAGACGCTGAGTCACTGCCTCGCTGACCGTCTCCCCAAGTTCCCACCATTTTGTCCTGCTTTCCGTTTCCATCACAGCTCCCGTTTCCATTATTTTATTATTTTATTTATTTGTTAACCGAGCATTACTGGAATTAATTCTTCATGTCCGATCTCTTTTCTTTTTTAGGGTGCTAATAAATAGTTTTTGTTTTTAGACTATGATAGAGTACCCATATCACAGAGATATACACTCACTGTGTGGTGATCTCTCTCTCTCTCTCTCTCTCTCTCTCTCTCTCTCTCTCTCTCTCTCTCTCTCTCTCTCTCTCTCTCTCTCTCTCTCTCTCTCTCTCTCTCTCTCTCTCTCTCTCTCTCTCTCTCTCTCTCTACTATCTCTCTGAATGAAGTGAATATTTCTATTTTTTTCGATAAAAAAAATAGCATGTATGAAGTTATTATGGAATTGTACTCGATCATAGCTCTAATAACAATAACAATATTTAGTTGCAACCTAAAAAAAAATCGGACATGAAATTATATCAAAATCCAATAAATAAATCCGAGCAATCTGGTACCGGTACCGAGCAATCTGGTACCGGTACCGTACCGTTTAGCTGGTACCGTTAGTACCGGTACTGGTACCAGTACCAGCCCACCCCTACTCCTCACCCTCACGGCGACCATTTTGGGACGCCATGATGACTCGGCACGTTTCACTGTTCACTTATCCCCACTCCTTTGACACCAAGTGTTACGCCACCCCCCACCACACACCATCCACGGGCAGGCAGGCGGCGTGATCCCCAGAACAACCACACGGGCACCAGTCACTGACAACGGCCCACTCAGAACGCCGAGGGAAGGAGGAACGAGGCAGGGCACAAAGGATACACGTTCAACACTAATTTCTAGTTTAATGATCGACAGGTTCCTCACACAGTACAGCAACTCTCAAGGGCACAGAACAGTTAATCAGGCACACAGAGGCTCGACAGAATAGCACACAGCTCACGAACGGGGCATTCAGCTGAACCCCCACCATGCTAAGCTAACATTGCATCATGCTACGATTTCATCACATTACACATGCAGTCATATACATACAACACATTCGTAACAATAATAATAATAATAATAATGATGATAATAGTAATAATAATAATAATAATAATAATAATAATAATAATACATTGTTAATAATAATAATAATAGCATTTTTGACTAAATGATGTAAGCCGATAAGATAACTTTAAAAAATATTCACGTAAATAAACAGCATTACATAATGTCGTGGCATCATAAAAATTATATCAATACCAAAATTTAGCTTTGATGAAATATGTCTCATCATGAATAGTGACCAGTTGGTAAACACTTATTGATATTAGCTACTATTAATATAAAAAGTAGCTAATAAAATCAATTTGTTAACAAAAGTTATGTGTCACTTGAAATATATTTGCATCACTCTCACAATCAAAACTACTAATATATATACAGAAGGTATCAACAATATGCGTTGTAACACCGGTGGTAAATTTATTTCACTTCATCATAAGATAAGTTGATGTTTTTGTTGACTAAACCTGAGTTGTCCTGGATCCCCAGTGATCCCGATCGTAAAACATTTTCTCCCTGGATGTTTCTAATTCGTCAAAAGTTGAAAGATAAATATTGGCGCAAAATATATGTAAAGAGAATAACTTAACATTGGTCAATTAAATTAGGCTTACACAGGTCGCCCTGCAAACCTAATAACTTTCTTCTTAATAATTATCTATTAACATAATTCCTTGATTTTTTACTTACATAATGGTTACTTATATATCACCTAC
This sequence comes from Eriocheir sinensis, assembly GCF_024679095.1. Classification (NCBI taxonomy): domain Eukaryota; kingdom Metazoa; phylum Arthropoda; class Malacostraca; order Decapoda; family Varunidae; genus Eriocheir; species Eriocheir sinensis. The sequence continues at coordinate 75,483 of NW_026112008.1, forward strand.
GATGGTGGTGTGAACTGAAGAAAGTGGTTAACAACCACAGAAAGGGATGCAACACCAACAAATGAATTGTACTTTATGATGTCCTGTCACAGTACCCTTTTGTGTACGGAAAAATTTTAGAGGACCTGCGGATTTGCATCGTTGTTTGATGATGGTCTGGTTCTGGGTCCTCCAGTCATGCCTTCTATCAAAAACCTTTTTAGAGTTTTGCTACTCAGACCATTGATAGCAATTATTCAGTGATGCATTTAATGTAATGGTGGTTAATTATACATATAGACAACTGACCGACATTCATAATGAACGGCGGTCGGAATTGGGTAAGCAACGGATAACATCCAGCGACTGAAGGGCAAGCTTATCAAAGCCCTGATATGATGGCCTTTTTTCCTCACGTTACCTACTACTGCCAAAATGCCACAGTCCATATCAGGGTATCACCCTGGCAAGGAAAGGTCCGTTAGACAAGTTCAGTCAGGCGCAGAGGTCCTGATATATTAGTATTGTTCCCCAGGCTCCAATAGGAAGGTCCTGGGATGGATTTGTGTTGGTATTTCCTCGACTGACTGTCAGTCGAGGAACATTCTGTCCGTGGGCTGCATGCGGCCCACCGCCGGCAGGAAGTCTTGGCAACGTCATCTTCCTAAGGGCAGGTTGGTCATCCCTTATCTGGAGTGAAAGGGACCGACAAGACGGCAACAACTACCGTGCTATTACATCTGCCCAGTGTGCTGGCGAGGTGGCTTACCATCTTATTACTGATGCGAATTGCAGGCCACGTTGAAGATGCAGAGACCAGACAGCTCCAGGTTCGCGCTTGAAAGTTCAACAACTGACTGCATCTCTAGTGCTTGCGTACTTTGTTGGACGTGAGTTCTAACAGGGGATGCTCAGCCCATGTCGATCCTGGTGCTGTGTTTATCCAGCAACGTGAGACCGGATCTTCTGCTACCCGGATTCTTAAGGACGATACTTGTTGACTGGCCTATATTCTGGGGACAGAGTATGTATGTGTGTGTGGGGGGTTGTCCATGGTTCTTCCCGTTAATGCGGGAGTGAGGCAGGGCTGTGTTCTTGCCTCCATCACTTTCAAACATGCTGGATCTGGGCATCAGTGAGCCAGACCAGAGTCATTGGCAGGGAGGTATCCATTGGCAAACCATGGTCACCGGACCTGGCTTTTGCCGATGATGGCATCCTGGCGGAATCGCCGGAGGTTTTGGGTGAGGCTCTCAGGCACCGCAGGAGGCGAAGCCGGACCCCTTGTAACCCCTGGGCCAAGACCAAGGTGTAATGCAACAGGCAACCTGTTTATGCGTGAAAGCAAGACAACAGGCATCAGTGCTCACGTATCTTGATGGAACAGTCGGCCATGGACGGTTAGTCTTGGTTGGTAAACCTGCTGGCGACTGGCTGGCTCACGAGGGCTTTTGGACTGCTCAACGCGAGTCTATGGCGTTGTCGATACCTTGTATAAGGACAAGATCCGAGCTTCAGTTCTCAGCTCCTGTCTTCCCCATACAGATGTGGGACACTATCGGGGATTGAGCTGATTGACGCCTTTGGTACTAATGGCGTAGAATCATTGTATCGGCGAATGACTTGTGTGCCGAAACCGGCGACTGTTCGCGAGAGACCGTTTCTGCACATACTACCAAGGGGACGCCCACGATGTTCTTTGGCTTGAGCAAGTCGATAGATTCTGCAAGGATACTTGAGATGGGGAAGGTTCCATGAGATCAGCCTGCAGGACCCTCGGACCGAGTCGGCAGTGGTAAGGCAACGCGCCCCGTTGCATGCCCTACTTGATTGGATTATTGATTTCGAGTGTGGGTTGAATAATTCAGTTGTGGCTCAGGAGTTACAGTGCAACAGCCTCTTCTACACCGTTCCGCCCCTGGGGCCAAGTATTAAATCAGCGACTTTGGTATATTGGGGCGGGCGCTTGCCCAAGAATGGAAGAGGTATTATTGAGTCTTGGTGTCGGCTAGTATGATTGCCGACGGTCGTCGCTTGTCTGGGACATCCGCGCCGTCGCGCTGCCGGAAGAGTTGTCAACAGTATCAAGACGAGTCAACGATATTTTTTAAATGGCGCCGCGCCGTTCACACCAGCGACTTCACACCAGAATGTCCGATAGCCGGTGACGGTTTTGAGGACAGTCTAGACGGTCGCTGACTCGGTACGGGATCATTAATAATCAACTAGCCATTATTTACAAGCGCAGTTACGTGTCTTTCCTGTACGGTCTTCTGACTTCGCCAACTGTTGCCTAAAATTACCCAAATTGTTAGATATTGTAGCTGCAGATATTCGCCCAACGCTTCCCTTTAATGAGTTATGGGCTAAGTCTATATATACTCAAGTCAAATCTCACCACTAAAATCATGACTGGTGGCCATGCAGGGGATATGATGATCATCCTCAACTTGTCGTTATTCGCCCTAATATACCTGGAACTCTCCGGAATGGTTGTTAGATTTCCTGTGGAAATTGAGAGAAGTAGTCAAGTTCACATTTGGCTTATATCTTCCATTCTCAAAGAGTCACCTGTTTGCTTTCAATGGTCCATATCCCTTGCTTTGTCTCTAGGTACACCTCTAGTGAACCTCTTGATCGCTTCTGGCCTGTTATTAACCGATCTGTAATTCTTTTTGCTAGGTGAGTTCTTCTTCAACAGATCTGGCTAGATCATTTTACCTACCATCTGAGGTGGGTTTCACTTTTTATTTTCCCATTAATTCTCTTTAAGCTTAAAGCCAGTGCTTGAGCCTGCAATATCCATTTAGCTTGGTTTCACAAAGTGGTAAGCAGTGCAGTCTCTGACCAATTTTGCTTGTGTCGCCATATATGGACAACAGAACACAGCTCATGTCTTAATTTGAGCAGTTGTATAGCAGACCTCCTGAGCTAGCAGATCCCAACTGCTGGAATCTAAATAGGATTTTACCAATTATTCTCACAGAAACATCACCCTCTTTAAGGGAGAGGCCAGCACCTGGCATGAGGAGGGTGGTACTAATGTAGGTTTGCAAAGATGGCGTGGGGCTGAGCTGCTGAGATATTACCCAGATGCTGAAGTTAGATTGAATTTCAACTGCCGTTTGGTAATGGCCATTCCTTCCGACTGAAAAATACTGGTTGTCCTTATTTTGAAAGTTGAGCAGGTATATCAAGGTATTACTGCTCGGTGTACTCGGCATAGTGTTTGCCAATCTATTGCCTTGCAGCATTCGCACCCAACTGTAGAAATGTTGAGACTCAAGCAACCTGCCTGCACTGCGGGAAGTCAACAACTGACTGTATCCCAGCTATTATGTATTTTCTGGTGATACCGAGGTGAGGTTGGTGAAATATTTGGCAGCCGTCAGTCCGGAGAAGGCATTCACTATAAGCATCAGCATTCTGATTCTTCTTCCGACTTCCTTTAGAAGGCGAATTCCAAGACTGGATAAAAGTTTCATGACTGGCAACATTGTTGTCGCCAAGCCCTCTGCACTAAATGGAGTCGCCTGGTCGAGATATGTTTTACCATAGTTAATGAGCTGAACTATCTTCTGCTCTTTTCCAGTAAGACACAATAATTATTATCGTATTGGTTTTACTTGCCAGATAAACGATATATGACCACTACACCTGTACCTAGACAGCCTGACAGGGCCGTTGAACTAACTGAAAGCCTGAATAAGCATGTGGGCCCTTAGGGCAGACAATGGTGAACTCTAATGGTGAGTGGAAGAGGCACTAGAGACCAATGGTGTCTGGCCAGGCAGGAAAATTAATATAACTAAGGTCTCATTGATTAGGTGAACTCCTGATAAGGGCAAGTGCTGGGGAAGGTGGGAGAGGGCGGCCAGCTTTTTCCTGTGAATGATACGAGTGAGGTAGGGCTGCCCAATGTCTCTTTCAACATTCTGTACGCTAAATTCATAGAAATCATGTCAGGAACATCTTTGTACGCAAAGGTTACTGACTAGATTTTTTGAGATGATATGCAATTGTTGCCAGGATATGGTTGGTTTTGGTGAAGGCCATTGGGAATTACAGGGCTTGGAGGTTTACTGGATGAAAAACTGCAGCTTCCCTGTGATCAATGAGACATCGATGGGACGTTCTACACCAAGATATCAGAAAGTAGAACAATGGTGGAACCTGTCCAAGACATTTGACACATGAGTAAAAGACACACAATACCCAGCAGAAGTTGACAAACATTTAGATCTTGGAAGCCACCTTTCACCCCACCCACACACCCAAACACCAACACCCCCTCCTTCACACACACACACACACACACACACACACACACACACACACACACACACACACACACACACACACTGAGATCGACTTGAATGAGTTCCTGCCCTAACCAGGAGGGTACTTACACAGGATTTATCCATCTGCATTGTAGGGTACCACACACACACACACACACACACACATGCACACACACACACATTACGGCCACACACGCCACATCACTGTGTTGGTCAAGCCCGGCGGATCCACCACACCAGTCGTCCTCCCATTCAAATTTACCAAGAGTTTGCCCAGGTTAGCCACCTCGCCCTCAATGCTCAACGCCTCCTGTCAGAGATACAGTGTCCCGCTGACTGGAAACAACTTACGTCACCCCAGTCCCAAAACCCAAACCCTTAGTCACCAAGCGACTCAGGTCCATTTCTGGGACCACCCATTCCCCAGCCTCCTGTGTGTGAAGATTTCATTCTAAATGGGACATAGTCCCACCTGCCCTCATTATTGACACAACAATAGCTTGGCAGCATGAAGACCTCTTCACCACACACCGCCTCATCAGCCTCCTTTAATTTGCCCTTGAAAAATGGAGCACTGGCAGATCTGGCAGGTGCCGATCCGTCCACGCACCACCGTTATCAGCAAGGCACTAACCTTGGCTTCAATTCCAACAAGTGTCCTGGGATATTGACTTCCTCCCAACGAATAGTAAGAGGCATCAGAGTACCTCCCTGTAGCACCTAACCTAGAGAGCCTGGTGAATTCAAAGTTGGACCACTTTCTTTCTGATTCTGACGCTAACAACGCATTGACCACACGCCTTCACCGCTGAAGTATATGTAGACGATACCCACACTGGGAGTCACAACAACGACAACCCTGACTACAGTCAACCTGAAGACCCACAGCCATAACCATGGATCATAGATAACAACGCCACCATCAACGACACACCGAAACCATAGTCATGCCACCGTCGCCTCACCCCCTGCCCTCCCAGTTCCATCAACGACACTCCACATGTAGTCCAATCAATCAAGCTGATTTGGGGTCACAATCACAACAAGCTATGGAAGGACCACATCGCTCAACTCCCATCAGATCCGCTACCTACTAACTCTACCACCAGGAGGCTCAGACGCTGGGGACTCCCAAGGTGAGCTGGCGAGGTGTGCCACATCTACTCCCTAAGTCACGGAGAGTCTCCAGCTTGTTCCTCCTCCTCAACCTCACACAACGCCCCAACTTGAGCAGGCACAGTAAACGAAGCTTGAGTACCATCCATAACTACCCATCAAGACGCTTCGATTCCCCACCTCACCACCCTCCAAGAGCGACACTCGGGACCTCCTGCTGCAGTGTTGTGAGAGCGGGTCTGCTCAAACTCCAGACACTGCAATCCACTCCGCCTGCAGTCTCCCGTCCCCGAGAGTCACTGAGGCACGCCACAGACTGAGTTCATTACGGGCACGGACGGAATTGCCATAAAGAAAGTGCCGTGCCCGCAAAGGTCAGGGATGATCAACAAATATGTAAACCACTTTAAGAATAGAACGTAAATATTATAATTATCATTATTATTATTTCATTTTATTGTTGTTTATATGGCTACATATTATTATTATTATTATTATTATTATTATTATTATTATTTTTATTATTATAATCATTATCATCAATACTCTTCACATTGTGGTATATGTATTTGCCAATGTAATTATGTAAATTTTCAGCTCTAGGCTGCAATCCTTTCCTCAATAAACCGTTTATTTTATTTATTATTATTATTATTATTATTATTTACATATTATTATTATTATTATACTACACACACACACACACACACACACACACACACACACACACAGCACATATCAATATTGTCACACTGAACCTTCTAAAACTCCACATAGGTTTCACACCCCTGCACACCGAGGACTCAGACATTATCATCGACGGAGTACGTATTGACTAGCCCTTGGAGGATAGAAGCTGTTGTGCCTTGGCCAAGTAACTTTAAAACTCAGGGTTATCTCCAATCTCAACCAACACGGAGTCGTTGCCGCTTATACTGGAGAAAGCAGTTATAATGAGAATAGAAAGAGATTTGAAGAAATTAAGTTTATTGAATTGAAAAGAAAAAATGAACTGGAGAAGAGAGAATATGAAAATCTTGGAAGTATCGAATATTGGCTTAGAGTGACATGTCCAGCTACGTCCTTTACCACTGGGCGGTCATACCTGCGGTCCTCCCATAAGCCCTCAGTAGCTGACCCAACCATCCCAAGTCTCGAGCAGGATCAATGACTGCCAGCAGCTAAGGAGTTATGTACATCCTTGTCTCTTCCATCAGGGATGTCTAGTATAGAGATATCTCAGGAATCAAGATCGACGTCCGGAGGCGCGCCATGCCCATATATGCATTCAGAAGCTGCGTCTTAGATTCAGCTTTCGGTAACAGGCCCTCGATCTGCCTCACGGGGCCACCGATTCACAAAGTCACTCCCAGCGATATCCCATAATCCCAGTACAGGACCTTGTACTGTGCCATCGATACGCCCTCCAGTCCACTATTCAGTGTCTATGTCTCACAGCTACAGTATACAGGGAGCACAAGCAACTAACGATTCGAATCTTATTCAGGCAGCAGGCAGACAATGATATAATAATATACTAGATGAAAGGAGTCCACACCGTGGGCCAAATCCATCTGCCAAGAAGTGACTTAAGAGACCCAATAACTGTTATGCACGATACACTACATAGTATGTGAAGCTGGGGCATTTCGATATCCTCACAAATAGTATGGGTTAGAATTGTGTCATCCAGTGAAGCCTCCAAACGACTGGACATTGGTTGGCCTCGGTATTCAGTCAGGGGCTCTGGAGTAGGTAAGACACCTACCAAAGTCATGCAAGCTTACCCCGGTGAGGATAACGGAAGCAGGGAGAGGTTGCAGCCTGGGCTAAAAGACCTTTCTGGGTCCTCACTTTCCGTTACCTATTGTTCTCATCAACACCAGAGTTCAGTATACCCTCAAAAGACAACCTTCACTTTCAGGCCAACAATTGCTAATATGCAATAACGAAACACACACACCACTCTCGAAATTACCTGCAACTACAAGGGCTGAGATTACATCAGTTCGGAACCCTCATCTGAAGGGAGACGGTACACTCTAAGATCGGACCCATTTCCATTCTCTGACCATAGTGCAAGTTCGATACCGAACTTTCTTTTTCATTGAATTTTTTCAATATGCCTGTCATTACATGGTCTTGGGTTCCACCCTCATTATATGGAACATCTTTCTCTCTAAACTCACCTTCTTCCTCACTGGAACACAGGTTTGAGGCTACTGAGCTAAAGGAATTTCACTTGTTCCCTCCACCATCTCTATCCAAAATTTCCCAACTAAAGTTGGATATGTTGCGTTCACGCACGCCACGACATCACTCTGCTCCCTCGTGCCACGACTTCGAATCTTCTGAATTTTCCGCCAATAAGATCATTGTCAATTTACTACTAAATACATCTGATGAAGTTGGCCCTCACTTAATTCTACTCAACTATGTAAACTTTGACTATCGGTTCCAAAGTGGACCACATCTTGAATCACTTTTTCCTCGCTGAAAATCTCCATCCTAAGATTTCAATGTTCACCACCAGCTTTTTGGTTCATATCATCCTTTCACCAATTCAACCTGGTGAATGTTTGCCAACTTGCTCTCTCAACGAGCTAGAGTAGTTGGTTCAGCAATTCACGTATTCGAACCGCCTTTGATATACCCAACATAATAAACCTACTTAACCTCTAATCCTTCAGCTTACTCTGTCAAACTGTTCTTCCGCTAAGCCCTGATCGGGCAACCTTTATTTCAGCATTCTGTCCCCTATCGTCTATGCACAGCCCTGGACCCACCGAAGGTGGGCTACTTGGCATTTCGCTTCAGCCTCGAAATGATTACTGCTTCCAGGAAAGAGACCCCAGATGTAAAAGCTCAGCGCATCAATTGAGGTGATTGTCTGCAACGAAGGCACCATTCACGCACATTTTCGCCAATTTCAAGTGCCAAAAGTTTTGGTTTAATCACGCTTGTTCGTGGATAAGCGAAAGCAATGTGGCACCGTTAATCAGCATTGCCAACTGGCAATCCATCAACTAAAAGCTTAGCCTACGCTAAACCGCTAAACTGAGAGAAAGAAACTAGTAAAGCTTAACAAAGCAATCAGGTTTACTCTTGTTATATGGCTTAGCTGGTCTAGTGTTTTGCCCAAAACCCTTTAAACAGACCTAGTGACCTGAAAGTTCAGTATGTTGTAACTTAGACATGGAGTTTCCAGAAAGGTAGAGTGGCTGCTGCTTGAGGTTCCTCCATTCTCACCCACAGTGCCAGCCTCAACAGGGGTTAACATCCACAGGCGAATAAACACACCTACTGGGTCACCTTCCATGTATGATGTCGATAATGATAAATTAAAAGGATAATGATAACGCGACTACATAGACAAAACAAATGAACTTGAACAGAGCCCAACAAGCAACAAAAAAGAAGAGAAAGAAGTCTATTTATCCCAAATCATTGTATTTTTTAAAACAAGATTTACCTACGTATTTTACTTACTGTTTCCATAACTGATTAATTTTTTTTTATTATATTGTTTATTTCTTATCAAGGAAAATATAATTCATGTTTTTTAATTCTCGAGTTCAAAGAGTTGAAATGGAAGAGACACCTCAAAATACACTAAAGTTTCCTCAGTAATTGTCTAACTAGCCTACTAAGCCCACCTACCCAAAAGTGGGCCCTGAGCACATTGCATGTGGCTCAACTGGTGCTGTGGGTCTGCCCAACAACGACAAGTAAACAAACTCAGAAGGATTTTTAGTGGACTTAAAGTTAAGGAGGAGGAACCATATGTAAAGTGAAGCCATTTGGTCTGGGTTAGCTGTTTCAACGTTATGAAACGCGAAATCAGCTAACAGGTTTAGCTTTCGCCACTACCAGGATTAGCGGAATTGAGTCGTCCACTGTATCAATATAGAGAGTCAGCTCAAAGGTACCAGCCTGCACTTCGCTAATCACGATATTTATTTCCGCCCGAACTGCCAAATCTATTTCCACTTACCAACAACAATTTCCATTAATAGAAAATGCCACCTTATTTAATTTTACAGAGACTTCTACAATGCAACCAAAATATTCCTCCAATTTACTTCTTCATTTTCCCTCTTCTTAATTCTGACGAAAATACCGCCGCCGTCACATTTGTCTCTAAGGCTGAAGTCTTTGCCACCAAACTTCTAAAACTCCAGTCTGACGATTCTGCATATTCCTCCATTCATAACCCCTCCGACTTTTATGCCTGTTATTAAGATTCTAAAGAATGATGTTTTTCATGCCAGTGGTCGACTGGGGTTCTATGTGCCTGCAAAATTAGATGGCATGGGGCCCCTGCATGTGTTACGGGAATTTCGACTTAACCCAGTTGCGTCGCATAATAACGACAGTAACTCTATATAAAACGCCCTCCAGCCACTAGATGGCATTTGTTTCAGCACCATCCGACTTCCTGTTCTATGCCTTCTGACTCGATCTCATGTTTACGTAGTCTTGGCGGTGTGCTCACATCTGCAAATGCTCTGTGCTGACACCCTGCCTGGTCAAACTCTTTCGCCCTGCTCGTCAACACCTACCTTCTTCCTTCCTGCTGAAGTATGCCGCGCCTGTGTTTAAGAAGGCGGGTGACTGTCAACTCATATCTACCGTTTTATAGCTTACTTTTCGTCCATCTAAAGCTTAACCTTAACCGAAGATTCATGAGCATCTATCCGCCTTCAGACCGTCATCTGATCGATGGGGCGCCCAACGCACTCCCTCAGCAGCTGGTGGAGAGTTTAATGACCCACAATCACAACTCAGGGTTCTGAGTACCGGCGACTTCAAATCGATTTGAGATTGCCACTGCATACTTGAGAGTACGTCATCCCCGTTTAAAGATGAACCCTGAGGGGTTGATGCACCTCAGTTTTGCAACAAGTCTGTGGTCGGTAGTAAATAACTCATCGCTCCGAAACCATAGTTCTGGAGGATCATCCAACGAATACCAAAACGAGGATCGAACTTTTACCACACCGCCAGTATTGCTACACCAAGTCCAGTGCAGGGTCAACTTGAATCAGGAACTAGAAACTTCAGCCCGCGCACCTTCTGGTAGGAAGTTCAGAAGAGTGAACTGTCATGATCTTGCGCCTGGAGCTCATGACCAACACACAATTGGTAGCCATCTTCTCTGTAAAATCGTACTAGTTACCCAAGACAATGAGGTGTCGAGTAAAGGTTTGCAATTATAGAAAGCCGAAACTTACAAAAACATCTTTCTCCTCGTCCGCACATCCGGTAGGGGCGTACACTTTAATAAAGATATAGCTCAAGGCAGTGCTTCAACTCACCAGCAATCGTACGCTCATCTACACCGGAGTAATCCCAACGACAGAAGATTGCAGTCGGATGTAAATGGCTTAATTACTCCCTTGCAAAGACCACCATCGCTCTGGCTTGATCTGGTAGTAGGTGTATCCGTCCTACTGATCTTCCATTGCCAGGTTCCCCAACCAGTATCTTCACTCTTTTTTCATCCCTCATTGGTAAACTCTTGAATAATCTTTCCTCATCTGTATTTCCCACAAGAAGACTGCTTACAGGGTGTAAAGTCACCCCTCCCGAAATTGACCTCCTTTTCGGCCACCTCTGAAATCCCCTTTCTTATAGGAAATGCGATATGGGCTTTTTTTCTCAATATTGTTTCTTTTTGCTTGCCCTTTGAGCAGTTTCCTTTATGTTTATTCTCTCTCTCTCTTTATATATATATATATATATATATATATATATATATATATATATATATATATATATATATATATATATATATATATATAGGGTAATTCTGGGAGAGACGGACTGGCGGGTGAGATGGACCAGCAGGCGTAATTTCCACAACTTTGCTAGATTTCACAATTATCGACATTATTCAGAAGTACCACGTGGTGGCTCTGCTGGTTGAGTTTTCACGTTGGCTATATCTTTACATAAGTATATTTATAGTGTATTAACCTTTCGTTAAAGGTCAAAATATTTCATGGTTTTGGTGGTGATGCTATGCCCGTATATGTTTGATGACAATTTTGAAGGAATTGGTTTATATTAGGTATATGTCACTAATCAAGCGCGTTTGCTGCTCAAGGAAGAGCCTCACTGGTCCATCTCTCGATAACCCATGGCACCACTTAATCGGGGAGAAGGAATTATGTGGAATTATATTGACGTATTAGGATCACAAGGAATCATAAAGTTTTATTAACCTTCCAGAGCGAGAGAGCATCGGTTGCGTCAGACCTGGACGCGGGAAATGCCGGATAGCCTTGCAGGTTCAAAGGATTCCAGCCGCCCGCCCCAGTACCGCCTTAAGTCTTTCTAGCTGTGGGACATGAATTGCCGTCAGTCAGTGTCTATGGGTTTTTTTCCATATATCTATTTTGCTGTGCCAGCCACCCGACGAATGCTTAGGACACTAATACCATGAATATGTTTATGCAAAAGAAACAGTATAATGCATGATGACTGTAAAATAAGGGTTATAGCAAACATTTAGGAAAAAATACATATAAATAATTAAATTTGTATTAAAATAAATATGCAAAATGCTAATAATAATAAAGTAAATTTGTATTGAAATAGATATGCAAAATACACATCAATAATGTAAATTTGGATTTAAAGATATATAACAGAATACTCATAAAATAGAGTAAAATTTCTAAGTGAAAATATACATACAAAATACATATAAAAATGATGTAAATAAGTATAAAAAAATATATATACCAAATATGCCTCAAAATAATGTAAATTTGTATCAAAATAAATAAAACAAAACTCTGATAAAAGAACGTATATTTAGTAGGAAAATAAATATACAAATACAACATAAAGTAAACGAAAATTTATATAAAATATATATAAAAATACACAAAATAGTTTCTTTCAGTTTGTATGAAATAGATATAATAAAATAACACAGACATTTTAGTTAAATCTGTATTTAAATACATGTACAGAATAATACATTAAATAATTTTAATTTGTATGAAATGAAAACAACACATAAAGTATCTATATATATATATATATATATATATATATATATATATATATATATATATATATATATATATATATATATATATATATATATATATATATATATATATATATATATATATATATATATATATATATATATATATATATATATATATATATATATATATATATATATATATATATATATATATATATATATATATATATATATATATATATATATATATATAAAATGTTAACACATATAGAATAATGTAAAATAGAGTCAAAATAAATACACAGAATTATCAATAATATAATGTAAATTTGTATGAAAGTAAAGATGCAAAATATTTGCATAAAATAAAAGCATATTTAATAAAAATACATATACAAAAATACACATAGAATAATTAAATTTGTATTAAATTAATATTCACCAAATGCACATACAATAAGGAATTTGTATTGAAAAAATATGCAAAATAGACACATAAAACAGTGTAAATTTGTTTGAAAAATATAAGTAACGAATATGTTTACATAAAATAACGTAGATTTCTTTATAGAAGATATATATACAAAATACTCACGAAATGATACGATTAACAAAATTGGTAAATCATGTCAAAAATAGATAAAATATCAATAAAAGAATGTGAATTTAAGTGAAAATAGATATACAAAAAGACACATGAAATAACTCTAAATTTGTATAAAACTATATACAAAAATACGCAAAATAATTTAAATTTGTATGAAAAATAAATATAATAAAAATACACATAAAAATTAGGTAAATTTGGTGTAATTTAAAATTACCATATACAAAATGGTTAATTTAAAAATAATGTACATTTGAATGAAAAATATATAAACAAATACATTTAAAATAATGCATATTTGTATAAATTATAGTATACAAAATATGGCATTAAATAATGTAAATATATATGAAAAATATAAACAAAAACACAAATAGAATAAATGTAAAATCGTATAAAAGTAAATACACAGAATGTTAATAAAATAATGTAATTTGTATGAAAATTAAGATGCAAAATACCCATAAAATAACGCATTTTTATAAAAAAATATTTACAAAATACACATAAAATAATTGAATTTGTATTGAAAATAAATATACAAATGCACATACAATAAGGTAAAATCCTGTATTGAAATAGATATGGCAAAATGTTACATATAAACAATGTAAATTTGTTTCAAAATATATATACGAATACACATGAAATAACGTAGATTTCATAAAAATATATATACAAAATACTAATAAAATTAAGTAAACACGTACAAAAAATGTAAGACAAAATATACATATCAAATAAATGTAACATACGTATCAAAATAAATAAAACAAGATAATATTGAAAATAATGTATTTGTATTAATATAAATATACAAAATACACATTAAATAACGTAAATTTATATAAACTCATACACAAAAAATACACAAAAGTAATTAAATTTGTATGAAAAATAGATATACAAAATACACAATAAAATAGGCTAAATTTGAATTGAAATATATATATACAAAGTACATAAGATAATGTAAATTTATATCAAAATATTTTATAAAAATACACATATAATAAAGTGAACTTGTATAAAAATATATAACATAATACTATTAAATAATGTAACATACGTATAAAAAATTTTTGTACAAAATTCACATATATTAATGTAATTCGTATCAAAATAAATAAACAAAATATTTCTATAAAAATAATGTAAATTTGTAATGAGAAAACATCTAAAATACACATAAAATAAAGCAAATTTCTATAAAAATTATATGTACAAAATGCATATAAAGTAAAGTAAATTTGCATAAAAATATATATATCCAAACATTAAATAATGTACATGTGTATAAAAAAATATGTATACAAAATGCCTAAGTGAAATAATCTAAATTGCATATGAGTTACATTAACAAAATACCAATAAAATAATGGAATTTTGGATGAAAATATATAGAAAGTACACATAAAATAAATTCCTAAATACCAAAACAAATATACTCATAAAATATTTAAAATTGAATTAAATAAATATACAAAATAAACATAACATAAGGTAAATTTGTAATGAAATATATGTACAAAATACCCATAAAATAATATAAATTTGTATGAAAATATATATACAAATACACAAAAAATAACATGAATTAGTATAAAAAAATATATTCAAAACAAACATTAAATAATGTATAAAAATATATATACAAAGTACATATGAAATAATGTAAAACTCTTATCAAAAAATAAATCAACAAAATACTAATAAAAATGGATATATATTTGAATGAAAATAAATTTACAAAATACGTAACATAACATAAGTAAAATTTACATTAAAATATATAAAAAATACCCAGAAATAATTTGAATTTGTATGAAAATAGATATACAACATACACATAAACTAGGTAAATTTCTTTTGAATATATATATAAAATACCCATAAAAATTGTAAATTGTATCAAAATATATAAACAAATACACATAAAATAATGTAAATTTATTATCAAATATATACAAAATACACATTAAATAATGGAAAAATGTATGAAAAATATTTACAAAAATAAACATAGAATAATGTAAAATCATCAAAATAAATGAACAGAATATGAATAAAATAATGTAAATTTATATGAAAATAACGATTCAAAATACCCATAAAATAACGCATATTTATATAAAAATATATATACAAAAATACACATAAAATAATTAAATTTGTATTGAAATAAATATACAAAATGCATATACAATAAGGTAATTTTGTCTTGAAATAGATATGCAAAATACACATCAAATAATGTAGATTTGAATTAAAATATATATACGAAAACACACACAAAAAAAGTAAATTTCTTTGAAAATAAATATACAAAATACACATAAAATAATGTAAATACGTATAAAAATATATATACAAAATACACCTTAAATAAAGTAAATTGGTATCAAATTCAATAAATTTCAATAAAAAAATGAATATCTGTAGGAAAATAAATACCCAAAATAATATATAAAATAACTAAAATTTGTATAAAAATATATACAAAAATACACAAAAATAATGTAAATTTGTATGGAGATAGATATACAAATACATAAAATTTGGTAAACTAGTATTGAAATACATATACAAAATACACATAAAATAATATAAATTTGAATGAAAATATATAAACAAATAGACATGAAGTAATATATTTGTATAAAATATATATAGAAAATGCATTAAATAAAGCAAATATGTAAAATAAAATACATACAAAATAGACATAGAATAATGTAAAATCATATCAAAATAAATACAAAGAATATCAACAAAATAATGTAAATTTGTATAAAAATAAAGAAGCAAAATACCCATAAAAAATAATGTAAATTCATATCAAAATAAATAAACAAAATTTATAAAAGAACGTATATTTGTAGGAAAATGAATATACAAAATATAAATAAAGTAACGAAATTTATATAAAATATATACAAAAATACAATGTAAACTGTTTTAAAAATATATATACGAATCACATAAAATAACGTAGATTTCTATAAAATATATATGTACAAAATACATTGAAATGATGTAAATACGTATAATAATATATAAATATATATATATATATATATATATATGTATATATATATATATATATATATATATATATATATATATATATATATATATATATATATATATATATATATATATATATATATATATATATATATATATATATATATATACACACAAAATACATCAAATAATGTAAGTTCGTATAAAAATAAAAAATAAAAATATCAATAAAAGAATGTATATATGTATAAATATAGAAAATACACATAAAATAATCTAAATTTGAATAAAACTATATACAAAAATAAACAAAAATAATTTAAATTTGTTTGAAAATAAATATACAATATACACATAAAATTAGGTAAATTTCTATTGAAATTCATATACCAAATACACATCAATAATATTTAAATTTGAATGAAAATATATAAACACCTAAAAAAACGTAAATTTTTATAAAATATATATACAAAATACACATTAAATAATGTAAATATGTATAAAAAAAAACATATACAAAACACAAATAGAATAATGTAAAATTGTATCAAAATAAATACACAGAATGTTAATAAAATAATGTAAATTTGTATGTAAATTAAGATGCAAAATACCCATAAAATAACGCATTTTTTTATAAAAATATATATACCAAAATACACATAAAATATTTGAATTTGTATTAAAATAAATATACAAAATGCACATACAATAAGTTAAATTTGTATTGAAATAGATATGCAAAATACATATAAAACAATGTAAATTTGTTTCAAAATATATATACGAATACACATAAAATAACGTAGATTTCTATAAAAATATATATACAAAATACACATAAAATTAAGTAAATACGTATAAAAAAATGTACACAAAATACACATAAAATAATGTAAATTCGTATCAAAATAAATAAACAAAATACCAATAAAAGAATGTGTATTTGTATGAATAAAAATATACAAAATACACATAAAATAACGTAAATTTGTATAAAACTGTATACAAAAATACACAAAAGTAATTAAATTTGTATGAAAATAGATTTAAAAAATACACTGAAAATAAGCAAAATTTGAATTGAAATATATATACAAAATACATAAAATAATGTAAATTTGTATCAAAATATTTATATAAATACACATATAATAACGTAAATTTTTAAAAAAATATGTTATCAAAATACTCATTAAATAATGTCAATACATTATAAAAATATGTACAAAATACTCATATAATAATATAATTCGTATCAAAATAAATAAACAAAATACCAATAAAATAATGTAAATTTGTATGAGAAAATATATACAAAATAAACATAAAATAGCTCTAATTTCATTAAAAATATATGTACAAAAATTCACATCAAATAAAGTAAATTTGCATAAAAATGTATATACAAAACACACCTTAAATAATGTAAATGAGTATAAAAATATGTATACAAAATACCTATCAAATAATCTAAATTGGTATCGAATAAAATAAACAAAATACCAATAAAATAATGTAGTTTTGGATGAAAATATATATAGAAAGTAAACATAAAATAACCTAAATACAAATACAAATATACGCATAAAATAATTTAAAATAGAATGAAATAAATATACAAAATAAACATAAAATAAGGTAAATTTGTAATGAAATATATGTAAAAATACACATGAAATAATATAAATTTGTATGAAAATATATATACAAATACACCTTTAAATAACCTGAATTTGTATAAAATATTTATTCAAAATAAACATTATATAATGTAAATGTGTATGAAAATATATATACAAAGTACATATAAAATAATGTGAGTTCGTATCAAAATAAATCAACAAAATACCAATAAAATAATATATATTTGAATAAAATAGATATACAAAATAACATAAAAACCAGGTAAATTTCTTTTGAAATATATACAAAATACCCATAAAGTATTGTAAATTTGTGTCAAAACATATCAACAAATACACAAAAATAAAATTAAATTTGTATAAAATATATATACAAAATACTCATTAAATAATGGAAAAGTGTATAAAATATATATACAAAATACCCATAGAATAATGTATAATCGTATCAAAATAAATGAACAGAATATCAATAAAATGAAGATATGAAAATAAAGATGCAAAATACCCATAAAATAACGCATATACAATGCACATACAATAAAGATAAATTATATTGAAATAGATATGCAAAATACACATCAAATAATGTAAATTTGTATTAAAATATGTATACGAAAACACATGAAATAACGTAAATTTTTATGAAAATATATATAAAAAATACACATAAATTGATGTAAATACGTATCAAAATCAATAAACTAAATTTCAGTAAAAGAATGTATATGTAGGAAAATAAATATACAAAATAATATATAAAATAACTAACATTTGTATAAAAATACATACAAAAATACACAAAAATAATTTCAATTTGTATGAAAATAGAAAAACAAAATACACATAAAATTAGATAAGTTTGTATTGAAATACATATACAAAATACACATATAATAATGTAAATTTGTATGAAAATATATAAACAAAAAGACATAAAGTAACGTATATATGTATAAAATATATATAGAAAATGCACATTAAATATTGTAAATATGTAAAATAAAATATATACAAAATACACATAGAACAATGTAAAATCGTATCAAAATAAATACAAAGAATATCAATAAAATAATGTAAAATTATATGAAAATAAAGATGCAAAATAATCATAAAAAAAGCATATGTAAATTTGTTGCAAAATATATATACGTATAAAAAATATGTACAAAATACACATAATAATATAATTCATCAAAATAAATAAACAAAATACCAATGAAATAATGTAATTTTGTATGAGAAAACATATACAAAATACACATCAAATAACGCAAATTTCTTTAAAAATATATGTACAAAAAAGCACATAAAATAAAGTAAATTTGCATAAAAATATATATTCAAAACACACATTAAATAATATAAATGCGTATATAATATGTATACAGAATACCTATCAATTAATTTAAATTCGTATCGAATTAAATTAACAAAATACCAATAAAATAGTGTATTTTTGGATGAAAATATATATAGAAATACACATAAAATAACCTAAATACAAATACAAATATACACATAAAATAATTTAAAATTGAATGAAATTAATATACAAAAATAAACATAAAATAAGGTAAATTTGTAATGAAATATATGTATGTAAATACACATAAAATAATGGAAATTTGTATGAAAATATATATACAAACACACATAAAATAACATAAATTTGTATAAAAATATATTTTCAAAATAAACATTAAATAATGTAAATGCGTATAAAAATATATATACAAAGTACACATAAAATAATGTAAAGTCGTATCAAAATAAATCAACAAAATACCAATAAAATAATATATATTTGAATGAAAACAAATTTACAAAATACACATAACATAAGTAAAATTTGTATTAAAATATATAGAAAAATACCCAGAAATAACTTGAATTTATATGCAAATAGATACAAAATACCCACAAAATATTGTAAATTTGTGTCAAGCAAATTTACATTATTTTATGTGTATTTTTTATATGTATTTCAATGCAAATTTACCTAATTTTATGTGTATTTTGTATATTTATTTTCATACAAATTTAAATAATTTTTGTGTATTTTTGTATATAGTTTTATACAAATTTAGGTTATTTCATGTGTATTTTGTATATATATTTCTATAGAAATCTACTTTATTTTATGTGTATTCGTATATATATTTTGAAACAAATTTACATTGTTTTATATGTATTTTGAATATTTTTTCAATACAAATTTACCTTATTGTATGTGCATTTTGTATATTAATTTTAATACAAATTATATTATTCTATGTGTATTTTTGAATAAGTATTTTTAAAAAAAATATGATATATTCTATATGTATTTTGCATCTTTATTTTCATACAAATTTACATTATTTTGTTGATATTCTGTGTATTTATTTTGATATGATTTTACATTATTCTATGTGTATTTTGTATATATATTTTATATAAAATTTTGTTTATTTTATGTGTATTTGTTTTCATTTCATACAAATTTTATGTGTTTTTTGTACAGGTATTTAAATAATAATTTAACTAGTTATATGTGTATTTTGTATATCTATTTTGTATGTATATTTTCATAGAAATTTACTATTTTATGAGTATTCGTATATATATTTTGATACAAATTACATTATTGATGTGTATTTTTCATCTATTTCAATACAGGTTCAATTTATTTTATTGCATATTCATTTGTATATGTATTTTAATACAAATTATAATTTAAATACGTAGAAAATATAATTAAATACGTAAATAAATATATACAAAAAAAATACATCAAATAATGTAAATTGTATCAAAAAATAAATAAATTCCAATAAAATGTATATTTGTAGGAAAATATATATAGAAAATACACATGAAGTTAGGAAAATTTGTGAAATACATATACAAAACACACATAAAAGAATGTATATTTGTATGAAAATATATAAACAAATACACATAAAATAACGTAAATTTGGATAAACTATATATACAAAATATACATTAAATATTTTAAATATGTATAAAATATATATACAAAACACTCATAAAATAATGTTAAATCGTATCAAAATAAATAAACAGAATATCAATAAAATAATGTGAATTTGTATGAAAATAAAGAAGCAAAATACCCCTATAATAACGCATATTTGAGTAAAAATATATATACTAAAATACATATAAATAATTACATTTGTATTAAAATAAATATACAAACTGCACATACAATAAAGTAAATTTGTATTGAAATAGATATGCAAAATACACATCAATAATGTAAATTTGGATATAAATAGATATACGAATATTCATAAAATAGAGTAAATTTCTATGAAAATATACATACAAAATACATATAAAATGATGTATATAAGTATAAAAATATATATACCAAATATACCTCAAATAATGTAAATTCGTATCAAAATAAATAAACAAAATACCAATAAAAGAATGTGTATTTGTTTAAATAGAAATATACAAAATACACATAAAATAACGTAAATTTGTATAAAACTGTATACAAAAATACACAAAAGTAATTAAATTTGTATGAAAATAGATTTAAAATATACACTTAAAATAAGCTAAATTTGAATTGAAATATATATACAAAATATATTAAATAATGTAAATTTGTATCAAAATATTTATACACATATAATAACGTAAATTTTTAAAAAAATATATTAACAAAATACTCATTAAATAATGTAAATACGTATAAAAAATATGTACAAAATACTCATATAATAATATAATTCGTATCAAAATAAATAATCAAAATACCAATATAATAATGAAAATTTGTATGAGAAAACATATACAAAATACACATAAAATAACGCAAATTTCTTTAAAAGTATATATGTACAAAAATGCACATAAAATAAAGTAAATTTGCATAAAAATATATATACAAAACACACATTAAATAATGTAAATGCGTATAAAAATATGTATACAAAATACCTATCAAATAATCTAAATTCGTATCGAATTAAATTAACAAAATACCAATAAAATAATGTAGTTTTGGATGAAAATATATATAGAAAATACACATAAAATAGCCTAAATACAAATACAAATATACACATAAAATAATTTAAAACTGAATGAAATTAATATACAAAATAAATATAAAATAAGGTAAATTTGAGGTGAAATAGATGTACAAAATACACATAAAATAATGTAAATTTGCATGAAAATATATATACAAATACACCTTTAAATAACCTGAATTTGTATAAAAATATTTATTCAAAATAAACATTATATAATGTAAATGTGTATGAAAATGTATATACAAAGTACATATAAAATAATGTGAGTTCGTATCAAAATAAATCAACAAAATACCAATAAAATAATATATATTTGAATGAAAATAGATATACAAAATACACATAAAACTAGGTAAATTTCTTTTGAAATATATACAAAATACCCATAAAATATTGTAAATTTGTGTAAAAAATTTCAACAAATACACAAAAAATAACGTAAATTTGTATAAAATATATATTCAAAATACTCATTAAATAATGGAAAAGTGTATAAAAATATATATACAAAATACCCATAGAATAATGTATAATCGTATCAAAATAAATGAACAGAATATCAATAAAATGAATATATGAAAATAAAGATGCAAAATACCCATAAAATAACGCATATACAATGCACATACAATAAGATAAATTTATATTGAAATAGATATGCAAAATACACATCAAATAATGTAGATTTGTATTAAAATATGTATACGAAAACACATGAAATAACGTAAATTTTTATGAAGATATATATAAAAAATACACATAAATTGATGTAAATACGTATCAAAATCAATAAACTAAATTTCAGTAAAAGAATGTGTATATGTAGGAAAATAAATATACAAAATAATATATAAAATAACTAACATTTGTATAAAAATACATACAATAATACACAAAATAATTTCAATTTGTATGAAAATAGAAAAACAAAATACACATAAAATTAGATAAGTTTGTATTGAAATACATATACAAAATACACATATAATAATGTAAATTTGTATGAAAATATATAAACAAAAAGACATAAAGTAACGTATATATGTATAAAATATATATAGAAAATGCACATTAAATATTGTAAATATGTAAAATAAAATATATACAAAATACACATAGAACAATGTAAAATCGTATCAAAATAAATACAAAGAATATCAATAAAATAATGTAAAATTATATGAAAATAAAGATGCAAAATAATCATAAAAAAAGCATATGTAAATTTGTTGCAAAATATATATACGAAAAAACATTAAAAAAAAGTAAATTTCTATAAAAATATATATAAAAAATACACATAAAATGATGTAAATACGTATAGAAATATATATACAAAATACACATAAAATAATGTAAATTCTTACCAAAATAAATAAAGAAAATACCAATAGAAGAATGTGAATTTATGAAAACAAATATACAAAATACGCATAAAATTAGGTAAATTTGTATAAAACTATATGCAAAAATACTCAAAATTAATTTAAATTTGTATGAAAATAGATATACAAAATATCTATAAAAAACTAAATTTGTATTGATATATATATATAAAAAATACATAGAATAATGTATATTTGTATCAAAATAATCAAACAAATACGCATAAAATAACGTAAATTTGTTTTAAAATATATAAACAAAATACACATTAAATAATGAAAATACGTATACAAAATATATACAAAATACACATATAATAATGTAAATTCGTATCAAAATATATAAACAAAATAGCAATAAAAAATTGTAAATTTCTATGAAGAAATATATACAAAATACATATAAAATAACGCAAATATCTATAAAAAATATATGAGCAAAAACGCACAATAAATACTTTAAATTTGTATGAAAATACACATAAAATAATTGGTAACAAAAAAAAGTACAGAATACACTTAAAATAATGTAAATTTGTATAAAAAACAACAACACAAATGCACATAAAATGAAGTAAAATTGTATAAAAAATATATATAAAAAACACACATTAAATAATGTAAATGCGTATAAAAATATGTATAGAAAATACACATAAAATAATCTAAATTCGTATCGAAATAAATGAACAAAATACCGATAAAATAATGTAATTTTGAATGAAAATATATATAGAAAATACACATAAAATAACGTAAATACAAATAAATATATACACATAAAATACCTTGAATTTGAATGAAAATAAATATAAAAATAAACATAAAATAAGGCAAATTTGTAATGAAATATATATACAAAATACACATAAAATAATGTAGATTTGTTTCAAAATATATATACGAATACACATAAAATAACGTAGATTTCTATAGAAATACATATACAAAATACACATGAAATGATGTAAATACGTATAAAAATATATACACAAAATACACATTAAATAATGTAAATTCGTGTCAAAATAAATAAACAAAATATCAATAAAAGAATGTGTATTTGTGTAAAAAATACATATACAAAATACACATAAAATAACGTAAATCTGTATAAAACTATATACAAAAATACACAAAAATAATTTAAATTTGTATGAAAATAAATATACAAAATACACATAAAATTAGGTAAATTTGTATTGAAATACATATACAAAATACACTTAAAATAATGTAAATTTGAATGAAAATATATAAACAAATACACTTAAAATAACCTAAATTTGTATGAAATATATATACAAAATACACATTGAATAATGTAAATATATATAAAAAAATATATACAAAACACAAATAGAATAATGTAAAATCGTATCAAAATAAATACACAGAATATTAATAAAATAATGTAAATTTGTATGAAAATTAAGATGCAAAATACCCATAAAATAACGCATTTTTTATAAAAATATATTGACAAAATACACATAAAATATTTGAATTTGTATTAAAATAAATATACAAAATGAACATACAATAAGGTAAATTTGTATTGAAATAGATATGCAAAATACATATAAAACAATATAAATTTGTTTCAAAATATATATACGAATACACATAAAATAACGTAGATTTCTATAAAAATATATATACAAAATACACATAAAATGAAGGAAATACATATAAAAAAATGTATACAAAATACACATAAAATAATGTAAACTCGTATAAAATAAATAGACAAAATACCAATAAAAGGATGCGAATATGAATAAATAAATATATAAAATACACATACAAAATACACATAAAATAATGTAAACTCGTATCAAAATAAATAAACAAAATACTAATAAAAGAATGTGTATTTGTATAAATATAAATATACAAAATACACATAAAATAACGTAAATTTATATAAAACTATATACAAAAATACACAAAAGTAGTTAAATTTGTATGAAAATAGATATACAAAATACACATAAAATAAGCTAAATTTGAATTGAAATATATTTATACAAAATACATCAAATAATGTAAATTTGTATCAAAATATTTATACAAATACACATAATAACGTAAATTTGTATAAAAACACATAAACAAAATAACCTTTAAATAATGTGTATTTGTATAAATATAAGTATACAAAATACACATAAAATAGCGTAAGTTTATAGAAAACTATATACAAAAATACACAAAAGTAATATACAAAATACACACAAAATAAGCTAAATTTGAATTGAAATATATATATACAAATTACATAAAATAATGTAAATTTGTATCAAAATATTTATACAAATACACATATAATAACGTAAATTTGTATAAAAATATATAAACAAAATATTCATTAAATAATATAAATACGTATAAAAAATATGTACAAAATACACATATAATAATATAATTCGTATCAAAATAAATAAACAAAATACCAATGAAATAATGTAATTTTGTATGAGAAAACATATACAAAATACACATCAAATAACGCAAATTTCTTTAAAAATATATGTACAAAAAAGCACATAAAATAAAGTAAATTTGCATAAAAATATATATTCAAAACACACATTAAATAATATAAATGCGTATATAATATGTATACAGAATACCTATCAATTAATTTAAATTCGTATCGAATTAAATTAACAAAATACCAATAAAATAGTGTATTTTTGGATGAAAATATATATAGAAAATACACATAAAATAACCTAAATACAAATACAAATATACACATAAAATAATTTAAAATTGAATGAAATTAATATACAAAATAAACATAAAATAAGGTAAATTTGTAATGAAATATATGTACAAAATACACATAAAATAATGGAAATTTGTATGAAAATATATATACAAACACACATAAAATAACATAAATTTGTATAAAAATATATTTTCAAAATAAACATTAAATAATGTGAATGCGTATAAAAATATATATACAAAGTACACATACAATAATGTAAATTCGTATCAAAATAAATCAACAAAATATTAATAAAATAATATATATTTGAATGAAAATAAATTGACAAAATACACATAACATAAGTAAAATTTGTATTAAAATATATAGAAAAATACCTAGAAATAATTTGAATTGATATGAAAATATATATACAAAATACACATAAAATATTGTAAATATGTGTCAAAATATATCAACAAATACACAAAAAATAACGTAAATTTGTATAAAATATATATACAAAATACACATTAAATAATGGAAAAGTGTATAAAAATATATATACAAAATACGCATAGAATAATGTAAAATCGTATCAAAATAAATGAACAGAATATCAATAAAATAATATAAATTTCAATAAAAATATAGATGCAAAATACCCATAAAATAACGCATATTTGTATAAAAATATATACAGAAAAATACACATAAAATAATTAAATTTCTATTAAAATAAATATACAAAATGCACATACAATAAGATTAATTTGTATTGAAATAGATATGTAAAATACACATCAAATAATGTAAATTTGTATTAAAATATGTATACGAAAACATAAAATAGCGCAAATTTCTATGAAAATATATTAAAAAAAACACATGATGTAAATACGAATAAAAATATATATACAAAATACACCTAAAATAATGTAAATTCGTATCAAATTCAATAAACTAAATTTCAATAAAAGAATGTATATATGTAGGAAAATAAATATGCAAAATAATATATAAAATAACTAACATTTGTCTAAAAATACATACAAAAATACACAAAAATAATTTCAATTTGTATGAAAATTCAAATATAAAATACACATAAAATCAGATAAATTTGTATAAAAATACATATAAAAAAAATACACATAAAATAATGTAAGTTTGTATGAGAATATATAAACAAATAGACATAAAGTAACGTATATAAGTATAAAATATATATAGAAAATGCACATTAAATAATATAAATATGTAAAATAAAATATATACAAAATACACATAGAGCAATGTTAAATCGTATCAAAATAAATACACAGAATATCAATAAAATAATGTAAAATTGTATGAAAATAAAGATGCAAAATAATCATAAAAAAAGCATATTTTTTAAAAAATATATATACAAAAATACACATCGAATAATTAAATTTGTATTAAAATAAATATACAAAATACACATACAATATGGTAAATTTGTATTGAAATAGATATGCAAAACACACATCAAACAATGTAAATTTGTTGCAAAATATATATACGAATAAACATATAAAACGTAAATTTCTATAAAAATATATATAAAAAATACACATAAAATGATGTAAATACGTATAAAAATATATATACAAAATACACATAAAATAATGTAAATTCGTACCAAAATAAATAAACAAAATACCAATAGAAGAATGTGAATTTGTATGAAAATAAATATACAAAATACACATAAAATAACGTAAATTTGTATGAAACTATATACAAAAATACACAAAAGTAATTTAAATTTGTATGAAAATAGATATACAAAATATATATAAAATAAAATAAATTTGTATTGAAATATATATAAAAAATACATAAAATAATGTATATTTGTATCAAAATAATTAAACAAATACGCATAAAATAACGTAAATTTGTTTTAAAATATATAAACAAAATACATATTAAATTATCAAAATACGTAAACAAAATATATTAAAAATACAGATATATGAATGTAAATTCGTAGCAAAATACATAAACAAAATAATAATAAAAAAATGTAAATTTGTATGAAAAAATATATACAAAATACAAATAAAATAACGCAAATTTCTATAAAAATATATGTACAAAAACGCACATCAAATACTTTAAATTTGTATGAAGATAAATAAACAAAATACGCATAAAATAAGGCAAATTTATAAAAAAAAAAGTACAAAATACACTTAAAATAATGTAAATTTATATAAAAACAACACAAATGTACTCAAAATGAAGTAAAATTGTATAAAAAATATATATACAAAACACATATTAAATAATGTAAATGCGTATAAAAATATGTATAGAAAATACACAGGAAAAATCTAAATTCGTATCGAAATAAGTGATCAAAATACCGATAAAATAATGTAATTTTGAATGAAAATATATATAGAAAATACACATCAAATAACGTAAATACAAAAAAAATTATACACATAAAATAGTTTAAATTTGAATGAAAATATATAGAAAATTAACATAAAATAATAAAAATGTGTAATGAAATATATATATATATATATATATATATATATATATATATATATATATATATAT
Organism: Eriocheir sinensis; assembly: GCF_024679095.1. NCBI lineage: Eukaryota > Metazoa > Arthropoda > Malacostraca > Decapoda > Varunidae > Eriocheir > Eriocheir sinensis. Next base: position 103,931 of record NW_026112008.1, read on the forward strand.
ATATATATATATATATATATATATATATATATATATACAAAATACACATAAAACAATGAAGATTTGTTTCAAAATATATATACGAATACACATAAAATAACGTAGATTTCTATAGAAATATATATACAAAATACACATGAAATGATGTAAATACGTATAAAAATATATATACAAAATGCACATTAAATAATGTAAACTCGTGTCATAATAAATAAAGAAAATATCAATAAAAGAATGTGTATTTGTATGAAAATACATATACAAAATACACATAAAATAACGTAAATTTGTATAAAACTATATACAAAAATACACAAAAATAATTTAAATTTGTTTGAAAATAAATATACAAAATACACATAAAATTAGGTAAATTTGTATTGAAATACATTTACAAAATACACATCAAATAATGTAAATTTGAATGAAAATATATAAACAAATACACTTAAATTAACGTAAATTTGTATAAAATATATATACAAAATACTCATTAAATAATGTAAATATGTATAAAAAAAATATATACAAAACACAAATAGAATAATAAATACACAGACTGTTAATAAAATAATGTAAATTTGTATGAAAATTAAGATGCAAAATACCCATAAAATAACGCATTTTTTTTAAATATATAACAAAAATACACATAAAATATTTGATTTTGTATTAATTTAAATATACATAATGAACATACAATAAGGTAAATTTGTATTGAAATAGATATGCAAAATACATATAAAACAATATAAATTTGTTTCAAAATATATACGAATACACATAAAATAACGTAGATTTCTATAAAAAAATATATACAAAATAATCATAAAATGAAGGAAATACATTTAAAAAAATATATTCAAAATACACATAAAATAATGTAAATTCGTATCAAAATAAATCATTAAATTACCAATAAAAGAATGTGTATTTGTATAAATATAAATATACAAAATACAGAAAATAACGTAAATTTATATAAAACTATATAAAAAAATACTCAGAAGTAATAAAATTTGTATGAAAATAGATATACAAAATACACACAAAATAAGCTAAATTTGAATTGAAATATATATACAAAAGACATAAAATAATGTAAATTTGTATCAAAATATTTATACAAATACACATATAATAACGTAAAAATACAAAATACACATTAAATAATGTATATACGTATAAAAAAATGTGTACAAAATACACATATAATCATGTTATTCGTATCAAAATAAATAAACAAAATACCAATAAACTAATGTAAATTTGTATAAGAAAACATCTACAAATTACACATAAAATAAAGCAAATTTTATAAAAAAAATATGTACAAAAATGCACATTAAATAAAGTAAATTTGCATAAAAATATATATACAAAACACATATTAAATAATGAAAATGCGTATAAAAATATGTATATAAAATACCTATGAAATAATGTAAACTCGTATCGAATTAAATTAACAAAATAGCAAAAAAATAATGTAATTTTGGATGAAATTGTATATAGAAAATACATATAAAACAATAATGTAAATTTGTATCAAAATATATACGAATACACACAATTAAATAACGTAAATTTTTATGAAAATATATATACAAAATACACATAAAATAATGTAAATACGTAGAAAAATATATATACAAAATACACATAAAATAATGTAAATTCGTATCAAAATAAATAAACAAAATTCAACTAAAAGAATATATATTTGTAGGAAAATATATATACAAAATGCAAATAAAATAAATAAAATTTGAATAAAAATATATACAAAAATACACAAAAATAATTTAAATTTGTTTGAAAATAGATATGCAAAATACACATAAAATTAGGCAAATTTGTATTGAAATACATATACAAAATACACATAAAATAATGTAAATTTCCATAAAATATATATACATAATATGAATTAAATAATGTAAATATGTTTGAAACATATATACAAAGTACATATAGAATATTGTAAAATCGAATCAAAATAAATAAACAGAATTTCAATAAAATAATGTAAATTTGTATATTAAAATAAAGATGCAAAATACCGATAAAATAAAGCATATTTTAATAAAAATACATATACAAAAATACACATTTAATAATTAAATTTGTATTAAAATTAATATACAAAACGCACATACAATAAGGTAAATTTGTATTGATAAAATATGCAAATACACATAAAACTTTAAATTTGTTTCAAATATATATACGAATACACATAAAATAACGTAGATTTCTATAGAGATATATGTACAGATTACACATGAAATGATATAAATACGTATAAAAATATACATACAAAATACACATTAAATAATGTAAACTCGCTTCAAAATAAATAAACAAAATATCAATAAAAGAATGAGTATTTGTATGAAAATAGATATACAAAATACATATAAAATAACCTAAATTTGTATAAATCTATATACATAAATACACTAAAATATTTTAAATTTGTATGAAAATAAATATACAAAATACACATAAAATTAGGTAAATTTGTATTTAAATACATATACAAAATACACTTAAAACAATGTAAATTTGAATGAAAATGTATAAACAAATACACTTATAATGATATAAATTTGTATAAAATATATATACAAAATACACATTAAATAATGTAAATATGTATAAAAAAATATATACAAAACACAAATAGAATAATGTAAAATCGTTTAAAAATAAATACACAGAATAATAATAAAATAATGTAAATTTGTATGAAAATTAAGATGCAAAATACCCATTAAATAACGCATTTTTTTATGAAAATATATATAACAAAATACACATAAAATATTTGAATTTGTATTAAAATAAATATACAAAATGCACGTACAATAAGGTAAATTTATATTGAAATAGATATGCAAAATACATATAAAACAATGTAAATTTGTTTCAAAATATACATACGAATACACATAAAACAACGTAGATTTCTATAAAAATATATATACAAAATACACATAAAATTAAGTAAACACGTATAAAAAAGGTATACAAAATACACATAAAATAATGTAAATTCGTATCGAAATAAATAAACAAAATACCAATAAAAGAATGTGTATTTGTATAAATATAATTATACAAAAAACACATAAAATAACGTAAATTTTTATAAAACTATACACAAAAATACACAGAAGTAATTAAATTTGTATGAAAATAGATATACAAAATACGCACAAAATAAGCTAAATTTGAATTGAAATATATATACAAAATACATAAAATAAAGTAAATTTGTATCAAAATATTTTTAACAAATACATATGTAATAACGTAAATTTGTATAAAAATATATAAACAAAATACACATTAAATAATGTAATTCGTATCAAAATAAATAAACAAAAAAACAATAAAATAATGTAAATTTGTATGAGAAAACATATACAAAATACACATAAAATAACGCAAATTTCTATAAATATATATGTACAAAAATGCATATAAAATTAATTTGCATAAAAAAATATATACAAAACACACATTAGATAATATAAATGAGTATAAAAAAATGTATACAAAATAACTATGAAATAATCTAAATTCGTATCGAGTTAAACTAAGAAAATACCAATAAAATAAGTAATTTTGGATGAAAATATATATAGAAAACACACATAAAATAACCTAAATACAAATACAAATATACACATTAAATGATTTAAAATTGAATGAAATAAATATACAAAATAAACATAAAATAAGGTAAATTTGTAATGAAATATATGTAAAAATACACTTAAAATAATATAAATTTGCATGAAAATATATATACATATACACATAAAATAACATGAATTTGTATAAAATTTGTATCAAAATATATACGAATACACAAAAGAAGATAACGTAAATTTGTTTGAAAATGTATATACAAAATACATATAAAATAATTTAAATACGTAGAAAAATATATATTCAAAATACACATAAAATAATGTAAGCTCGTAACAAAATAAATACAGAAAATTCCAATAAAAGAAAGTATATTTATACGAAAATATATATACAAAATACAAATAAAATAACTATAATTTGTATAAAAATATATACAAAAATACACAAAAGTAATTAAATTTGTTTGAAAATAGATATGCAAAACACACATAAAGTTAGGCAAATTTGTATTGAAATACATTTACAAAACTCATATAAAATAATGTAAATTTGTATGAAAATATATAAACAAATACACATAAAATAACGTAAATTTGGATAAAGTATATATACAAAATATACATTAAATATTTTAAATATGTATAAAAATATATTATATTATACATATTTTTATTGAAATTGCGTTATTTATGTATTTTGTATATATTTTCTTATACAAATTTACATTATTTTATTGGTATTTTGTCTATTTATTTTGATTCGAATTACATGATTATTTGTGTATTTTGTACATATTTTTTTTATACGTATCTACATTATTTAATGTGTATTTGTATAAGTATTTTGATACAAATTTACATTATTTTATGTATTTTGTATATATATTTCAATTCAAATTTACTTATTTTATGTGTATTTTGTATATCTATTTTCATTCAAATTTAATTACTTCTATGTATTTTTGTAGATAGTTTTATATAAATTTACGTTATTTAATGTGTATTTTGTATATTTAAATTTATACAAACACACATTCTTTTATTAGTATTTTGTTTATTTATTTTGATACGAGTTTTCATTATTTTATGTGTATTTTTTTTTCATTTTTTTATACGTATTTACTTAATTATATGTGTATTTTGTACATATATTTTTATAGAAATCTACGTTATTTTATGTGTATTCCTTTATATATTTTGAAACAAATTTACATTGTTTTATATGTATTTTTGCGTATCTATTTCAATACAAATTTACCTTATTGTATGTGCATTTTGTATATTTATTTTAATACAAAATCAAATGTGTTTTCGTATATATATTTTTATAAAAAATGTGTTATTTTATGGGTATTTTGCCTCTTAATTTTCATACAAATTTACATTATTTTATTAATATTTTGTGTATTTATTTTGATACGATTTTACATTATACTAATTGTTTTGTATATATATTTTTTATATATATTTACATTATTTAAAGTGTATTTTGTATATATATTTGATACAAATTTGCATTATTTTAAGTGTATATGTTTATATATTTTCAAGCAAATTTACATTTTATTTGTGTATTTTTATATGTATATATATTTTGAAACAAATTTACATTGTTTTATATGTATTTTGAATATTTTTTCAATACAAATTTACCTTATTGTATGTGCATTTTGTATATTAATTTTAATACAAATTATATTATTCTATGTGTATTTTTGAATAAGTATTTTTTAAAAAAATATGATATATTCTATATGTATTTTGCATCTTTATTTTCATACAAATTTACATTATTTTATTGATATTCTGTGTATTTATATTGATGTGATTTTACATTATTCTATGTATATTTTGTATATATATTTTATATAAAATTTACGTTATTTTATGTGTATTTGTTTTCATTTTATACAAATTTACATTATTTTATGTGTTTTTTGTACATGTATTTAAATACAAATTTAACTAGTTATATGTGTATTTTGTATATCTATTTTGTATGTATATTTTCATAGAAATTTACTTTATTTTATGAGTATTCGTATATATATTTTGATACAAATTTACATTATTGATGTGTATTTTTCATATCTATTTCAATACAAATTTACTTTATTGCATATTCATTTTGTATATTTATTTTAATACAAATATAATTATTTTATATGTATTTTAATTTATAATTTAAATACGTAGAAAAATATATATACAAAATACACATCAAATAATGTAAATTCGTATCAAAATAAATAAACAAAATTCCAATAAAAGAATGTATATTTGTAGGAAAATATATATAGAAAATACACATGAAGCTAGGAAAATTTGTATTGAAATACATATACAAAACACACATAAAAGAATGTATATTTGTATGAAAATATATAAACAAATACACATAAAATAACGTAAATTTGGATAAACTATATATACAAAATATACATTAAATATTTTAAATATGTATAAAAATATATATACAAAACACTCATAAAATAATGTTAAATCGTATCAAAATAAATAAACAGAATATCAATAAAATAATGTGAATTTGTATGAAAATAAAGAAGCAAAATACCCCTATAATAACGCATATTTGAGTAAAAATATATATACTAAAATACATATAAATAATTACATTTGTATTAAAATAAATATACAAACTGCACATACAATAAAGTAAATTTGTATTGAAATAGATATGCAAAATACACATCAATAATGTAAATTTGGATATAAATAGATATACGAATATTCATAAAATAGAGTAAATTTCTATGAAAATATACATACAAAATACATATAAAATGATGTAAATAAGTATAAAAATATATATACCAAATATACCTCAAATAATGTAAATTCGTATCAAAATAAATAAACAAAATTCCGATAAAAGAACGTATATTTGTAAGAAAATAAATATATAAAATACACATAAAGTAACGAAAATTTATATAAAAATATATACAAAAATACAAAAAATAATTTCAATTTGTATGAAAATAGATATACAAAATAAACATAAAATTAGTTAAATTTGTATTTAAATACATGTACAAAATTTTCATAACAGACTGTAAGTTTGTATGAAATTAAACCCACTACACATAAAGTAACGTCCATTAGTATAAAAAAAATCAAGATATATATATATACATATATATATATATATATATATATATATATATATATATATATATATATATATATATATATATATATATATATATATATATATATACAAACACACATAAAATAATGTAAAATCGAATCAAAATAAATACACAGAACTTCAATAAAATAATGTAAATTTGTATGAAAATAAAGAAGCAAAATACCCATAATTATAATAAAGCATATTTTAATAAAAATACAAATACAAAAATACACATAGAATATTCAAATTTGTATTAAAATTAATATACAAAATGCACATACAATAAGGTAAATTTGTATTAAAAAATATGCAAAATACACATAAAACAGTGTAAATTTGTTTCAAAATATATATTCAAATGGACATAAAATAACGTAGATTTGTATAGAAATAAATATACAAAATACACACGAAATGATGTAAATACGTATAAAAATATATATACAAAATACACATTAAATAATGTAAATTCGCGTCAAAATAAATAAACAAAATATCAATAAAAGAATGTGTATATGTATGAAAATAGATATACAAAATACACATGAAATAACCTAAACTTGTTTAAAACTATATACAAAAATACACAATAATAATTTTAATTTGTATGAAAATAAATATACAAAATGCACATAAAACTAGGTAAATTTGTATATAAATACATATACAAAATACTCTTAAAATAATGTTCATTTGAATGAAAATATATAAACAAATACACTTAAAATAATGTAAATTTGTATAAAACATATATACAAATTACACATTAAATAATGTAAATATATATAAAAAAATATATATACAAAAAACAAATAGAATAATGTAAAATCGTATCAAAATAAATACACAGAATGTTAATAAAATAATGTAAATTTGTATGAAAATTAAGATGCAAATTACCCATAAAATAACGCATTTTTTATAAAAATCTATATACAAAATACACAATAAATACTTGAATTTGTATTAAAATAAATATACAAAATGCACATACAATAAGTTAACCCTGTATTGAAATAGATATGCAAAATACATATAAACAATGTAAATTTGTTTCAAAATATATATACGAATACACATAAAATAAGGTAGGTTTCTATAAAAATATATATACAAAATACACAAAAAAATAGGTAAATACGTATAAAAAAATGTGTACAAAATACACATAAATAATGTAAATTCGTATCAAAATAAATAAACCAAATACCAATAAAAGAATGAGTATTTGTATTAATATAAATATACAAAATACACATTAAATAACGTAAATGTGTATAAAACTATACACAAAATACACAAAAGTAATTAAATTTGTATGAAAATATATCTAAAAAATAAACAAAACATAATCTATATTTGAATTGAAATATATATACAAATTACATGTGATAATGTAAATTTGTATCAAAATATTTATAAAAATACAAATATAATAAAGTGATTTTGTATAAAAATATAAGTAATGTAAATACGTATAAAAAATTTGTACAAAATACACATATAATAATGTAATTCGTATCAAAATAAATAAACAAAATACCAATAAAATAATGTAAATTTGTATGAGAAAACATATACAAAATACACATAAAATAACGCAAATTTCTATAAAAATATATGTACAAAAATGCATATAAAATAAAGTAAATTTGCATAAAAATATATATACAAAACACACATTAAATAATGTACATGCGTATAAAAATATGTATACAAAATACTTATGAAATAATCTAAATTCGTATCGAATTAAATTAACAAAATACCAATAAAATAATGGAATTTTGGATGAAAATATATATAGAAAATACACATAAAAATAAATACCTAAATACGAATATAAATATTCACATAAAATAATTTTAAATTGAAAGAAAGAAATATTCAAAATAAACATAAAATAAGGTAAATTTGTAATGAAATATATGTACAAAATACACATAAAATAATATAAATTTGTATGAAAATATATATACAAATACACAAAAAATAACATGAATTAGTATAAAAATATATATTCAAAATAAACATTAAATAATGTATAAAAATATATATACAAAGTATATATAAAATAATGTAAATTCTTATCAAAATAAATCAACAAAATACCAATAAAATAATATATATTTGAATGAAATAAAAATTACAAAATACACATAACATAAGTAAAATTTGTATTAAAATATATAGAAAATACCCAGAAATAATTTGAATTTGTATGAAAATAGATATGCAAAATACACATAAGACTAGGTAAATTTCTTTTGATATATGTATACAAAATACCCATAAGATATTGTAAATTTGTATCACATATCAACAAATACACGTAACGTAACGTAACGTAAATTTATATAAAATATATATTCAAAATACACATTAAATTAGGGAAAAATGTATAAAAAAATATATACAAAATACACACAGAATAATGTAAAATCGTGTCAAAATAAATGAACAGAATATCAATAAAATAATGCAAATTTCTATGAAAATAAAGATGCAAAATACCCATAAAATAACTCATATTGGTATAAAAATATAAACAAAATACACATAAAATAATTAAATTTTTATTAAAATAAATATACAAAATGCACATACAATAAGGTAAATTTGTATTGAAATAGATATGCAAAATACACATCAAATAATGTAAATTTGTATTAAAATATATATACGAAAACACATAAAATAACGTAAATTTCTATGAAAATATATAAAAAAATACACAAAATGATGTAAATACGTATAAAAATATATATACAAAATAAATCTAAAATAAGGTAAATTCGTATCAAATTCAATAAACTAAATTTCAATAAAAGAATGTATATATGTAGGAAAATCAATATACAAAATAATATATAAAAATCTAAAATTTGTATTAAAATACATACAAAAAAAACACAAAAATAGTTACAATTTGTGTGAAAATAGATATACAAAATCCACACGAAATTAGGTAAATCTGTATTGAAATACATATAGAAAATATACATAAAATAATGTAAATTTGTTTGAAAATATATAAACAAAATGACATAAAGTAACGTATGTTTTTTATAAAATATATATAGAAAATACACATTAAATAATGTTAATATGTAAAATAAAATATTTACAAAATACAGAAAGAACAATGTAAAATCGTATCAAAATAAATACACAGAATATCAATCTAATAATGTAAATTTGTATGAAAATAAAGATGCAAAATACCCATTAAAAAAAATCATATTTTTATAAAAAAATATATATACAAAAATACACATCAAATAATTAAATTTGTATTAAAATAAATATACAAAATGCACATACAATATGATAAATTTGAATTGAAATCGATATGCAAAATAAAGAATATCAATCAAATAATGAAAATTTGTATGAAAATAAAGATGCAAAATACCCATTAAAAAAAATCATATTTTTATAAAAAATATATATACAAAAATACACATCAAATAATTAAATTTGTATTAAAATAAATATACAAAATGCACATACAGTATGATAAATTTGAATTGAAATAGATATGCAATTTGTATTAAAATAAATATACAAAATGCACACATAATATGATAAATTTGAATTGAAATAGATATGCAAAACACAGAATATCAATCAAATAATGTAAATTTGTATGAAAATAAAGATGCAAAATACTCATTAAAAGAAATCATTTTTTTATAAAAAATATATATACAAAAATACACATCAAATAATTAAATTTGTCTTAAAATAAATATACAAAATGCACATACAATATGATCAATTTGAATTGAAATAGATATGCAAAACACATTATTTACACATCTACATTATTAAACAATGTAAATTTGTTTCAAAATATTTATACGAACACACATAAAAAAACGTAAATTTCTATAAAAATACAAATAAAAAATACACATAAAATGATGTAAATACGGATAAAAATATATATACAAAATACACATAAAATAATGTAAATTTGTACCAAAATAAATAAACAAAATACCAAGAGAAGAATGTGAATTTGTATGAAAATAAATATACAAAATAAACATAAAATAACGTAAATTTGTATAAAACTATATACAAAAATACACAAAAGTAATTTAAATTTGTATGAAAATAGATATACAAAATATACATAAAATAAACTAAATTTGTATTGAAATATATATACAATATACATAAAATAATGTAAATTTGTATCAAAATATTTTAATATTTTAATGTGCATTTTCTATATATATTTTATAGAAACATACGTTACTATATGTCTATTTGTTTATATATTTTCATACAAATTTACATTATTTCATGTGTATTTTGTATAAGTATTTCAATACAAATTTACCTGATTTTATATGGATTTTGTATATCTATTTTCATAAAAATTGAAATTATTTTTGTGTTTTTTTGTATGTATTTTAATACAAATTTTATGTTTTTTATATATTATTTTGTATATTGATTTTCCTACATATATACATTCTTTTATTGAAATCTAGTTTATTGAATTTGATACGAATTTACCTTATTTTAGGTGTATTTTGTATATATATTTTTATACGTATTTATATCATTTTATGTGTATTTTTTATATATATTTTCATAAAAATTTACGCTATTTTATGTGTTTTCGTATATATATTTTAATACAAATTTACATTATTTGATGTGTATTTTGCATATCTATTTCAATACAAATTTAATTATTTTATGTGTATTTTTGTATATATATTTTTATATAAATATGCGTTATTTCATGGGTATTTTGCATCTTTATTTTCATAGAAATTTACATTATTTTATTGATATTCTGTTCATTGATTTTGATACGATTTGACATTATTCTATGTGTATTTTGTATATATTTTTTCATACATTTTTCCTTAATTTAATGTGTATTTTGTATATATATTTTATACAAATTTACGTTACGTTACGTTACGTTACGTTACGTGTATTTGTTGATATATGTTGACACAAATTTACAATATCTTACGGGTATTTTGTATATATATTTCAAAAAAAATTTACCTAGATTTATGTGTATTTTGTATATCTATTTTCACACAAATTCAAATTATTTCTGGGTATTTTATATATATTTTAATACAAATCTTACTTATATTATGTGTATTTTGTAAATTTATTTTCATTCAAATATATATAATTTTATTGGTGTTTTGTTGATTTATTTTGATAAGAATTTACATTATTTTATATGTACTTTGTATATATATATTTTTATACATTATTTAATGTTTATTTTGAATATATATATTTTTATACTAATTCATGTTATTTTATGTGTATTTGTATATATATTTTCTAACAAATTTATATTATTTTATGTGTATTTTGTACATATATTTCATAACAAATTTACTTTATTTTATGTTTATTTTTAATATTTATTTCATTCAATTTTAAATTATTTTATGTGTATATCTGTATTAGTATTTAGGCTATTTTATATGCATTTTCTACATATATTATCATCCAAAATTCCATTATTTTTTTGGTATTTTGTTAATTTAACTCGATACGAATTTAGATAATTTCATTGGTATTTTGTATACATATTTTTATACGTATCTACATTATTTAATGTGTGTTTTGCATATATATTTTTATGCAAATTTATTTTATTTTATGTGCATTTTTGTACATATATTTTTTTAGAAATTTGCGTTATTTTATGTGTATTTTGTATATGTTTTCTCATACAAATTTATATTATTTTATTGGTATTTTGTTTATTTATTTTGATACGAATTACATTATTATATGTGTATTTTGTACAAATTTTAAATATTTTCATTATTTACATTATAAATATTTTATATATATATATATATATATATATATATATATATATATATATATATATATATATATATATATATATTATATATATATATATATATATATATATATATATATATATATATATATATATATATATATATATACATATATATATATATATATATATATATATATACATATATATATATATATATATATATATATATGTATATATATATAACTATATATATATATATATATATATAAATATATATATATATATATATATATATATATATATATATATATATATATATATATATATATATATATATATATATATATATATATATATATATATATATATATATATATATATATATATATATATATATATATATATATATATATATATATATATATATATATATATATATATTTGTATATATATTTCAATATAAATTTACTTTATTATATATATTTGTATATATATTTTAATACAAATTTAATTATTTTATATGTTTTGTATAAATTTTTATACACATATGCGTTATTATATGGGTATTTTGCATATTCTGTTTATTTATTTTCATACAATTTGATATTTTATGATTTTTATATATATTTTATACATATTTAAAATATTTAATGCATATTTTGTATATATTTAATCAAATTTACTTTATTTTATGTATTTGTTTATATATATTTACAATTTACATTATTTTATGTGTGTTGTATCACAAATTAAATATTTTATGTATATTTATATATATTTTTATACAAATTTAAATTATTTTTATGTATTTTGTATATATATTTTCCTACAAATATACATTCTTTTATTGGTTTTGTTTATTTATTTTGATGACAAATACATTATTTTATGTGTATTTTATATATTATTTTCGTATTTAAATTATTTAAATGTATTGTATATATTTTCATAAAAATCTAGTTATTTATTTTGTATGTATTCGTATATATTTTGATACAAATTTTAAAAAATTAAATATTATTTTATGTGTATTTGTATATATTTCATACAAATTTAGGTATTTTATGTGTATTTTGTATATTTTTTAAAATTACAAATTATTTTATGTATTGTTCTTAATTTATTTATGTGCATTTGTATATATATTTTCATTCAAAATCTACGTTATTTTATGTGTATTCGTATATATATTTTAAACAAATTTACACTGTTTATGTGTATTTGCATATATTTATTTAAAATACATTATTATTTGTATTTGCATTTTGTATATATTTTTAATACAATTTTAATTATTTTATGTATTTTTTGGATATGTATTTTTATTAGAATATGCTTTATTTTATGGGTATTCTGCATCTTCATTTTCATACAAATTTACATTATTTTATTAATATAATGGTATTTATTTTGATACGATTTTAAATTATTCTATGTGTATTTTGCATATATTTTTATATTTATTTTATTTTATTTCATACAAATTTACAATATTTTATGTGTATTTTAAGCATGTATTTAAGACAAATTGAACTAATTATATGTGTATTTTGTATATCTATTTTCATACAAATTGAAATTATTTATATATATATATATATATATATATATATATATATATATATATATATATATATATATATATATATATATATATATATATATATATATATATATAAAACACAAATAGAATAATGTAAAATCGTATCAAAATAAATACACAGAATATTAATTAAATAATGTAAATTTGTATGAAAATTAAGATGCAAAATACCCATAAAATAACGCATTTTTTATAAAAATATATTTAACAAAATACATATAAAATATTTGAATTTGTATTGAAATAAATATACAAAATGCACATACAATAAGGTAAATTTGTATTGAAATATATATGCAAAATACATAAAACTATGTAAATTTGTTTCAAAATATATCTACGAATACATATAAAATAACGTAATTTCTAAAAAAATATATACAAAATACACATAAAATTACGTAAATACGTATAAAAAAATGTATACAAAATACACATAAAAAAATATAAATTCGTATCAGAATAAATCAACAAAATATCAATAAAAGAATGTGTATTTGTATAAATATAATTATACAAAAAACACATAAAATAACGTAAATTTATATAAAACTATATACAAAATACACAAAAGTAATTAAATTTGTAAGAAAATAGATATACAAAATACATGCAAAATGCATATAAAATAAAGCATATTTTTATAAAAATACATATACAAAAATACACATAGAATATTTAAATTTGTATGAAAATTAATATACAAAATACACATACAATATGGTAAATTTGTATTGAAAAAATATGCAAGATATAAATAAAACAATGTAAATTTGATTCAATATATATATACGAATACACATAAAATAACGTAGATTTCTATAGAAATATATATACAAAAGACACATGAACTGATGTAAATACTTATAATAATATAAATACAAAATACACATTAAATAATGTATATTCTTGTCACAATAAAAAAAATATCAATAAAAGAATGTGTATTTGTATGAAAATAGATATACAAAATACACATAAAATAACGTACATTTTTATTAAACTATATAAAAAATTAACAAAAATAATTTAAATTTGTATGAAAATAAATATACAAAATACACATAAAATTAAGTAAACTTGTATTGATATACATATAAAAAAATACTTAAAATAAGACAAATTTGTATAATATATATATATATATATATATATATATATATATATATATATATATATATATATATATATATATATATATATATATATATATATACACATATAGAAAATACATATTAAATAATGTAAATATGAAAAAAAAAAATATATACAAAACACAAATAGAATTATGTAAAATGGTATGAAAATAAATACACAAAATATTAATAAAATAAAGTAAATTTGTATATAAAATATACACATAGAATAATGTTAAATCGTATCAAATTAAATAAAGATGCAAAATACCCATATAATAACGCACATTTGTATAATAATATATATACAAAATACATATAAAATAATTAAATTTGTATTAAAATAAATATTCAAAATGCATACAATAAAGTAAATTTGTATTAAAATAGATATGCAAAATACACATCAATAATGTAAATTTGTATAAAACTATATATTAGAGAACTCATAAAATAGAGTAAATTTCTATGAAAATATACATACAAAAAACATTTAAAATGATGTAAATAACTATAAATATATATATATATATATATATATATATATATATATATATATATATATATATATATATATATATATATATATATATATATATATATTTTACGTTGTTGCCTATTGCGCCGGTAGGCATCTTCCGGTGGGGCCTGATGGTCGGCCCAAGGCTTCTTCCAGGTGGGGCCTGATGGTCGGCCCAGCCCGTTCTGGCGCAGGCGAGTATTTATAGTGGCGCCATCTTGCATTGGCTGCTGCCCCCGGAACTCGTACTTGATTCGCTTGGACGGCTTCCTCTAGCGTGTGGGTAGTTTTAAGCCACTCGGCGGTGACCGAAAAATCCGAGTGGTAGCAAGAGGATTCGAACCCGCGTCGTCCATCACGCGGCGAATGTGGGGTCCAATGCATCACTTCCGCCACCGCTACACATATTCCAAATATACCTCAAATAATGTAAATTCGTATCAAAATAAATAAACAAAATTCGAAAAAAGCGTATATTTGTAGGAAAATAAATATACAAAATACAAATAAAGTAACGAAAATTTATATAAAATATATACAAAATACAAAAGTAAATTTGTTTCAAAATATATATACGATTACACATAAAATAACGTTGATTTCTATAGAAATATATATATATATATATATATATATATATACATAAAATACACATGAAATGATGTAAATACGTATATAAATATATATATATATATATATATATATATATATATATATATATATATATATATATATATATATATATATATATATATATATATATATATATATATATATATATATATATATATATATATATATATATATATATATATACAAAATACACATTAAATAATGTAAGTTTGTCAAAATAAAAAAACTAAAATATCAATAAAGAATGTGTATTTATACAAAGATAAATATAAAATACACATAATAAATCCCAATTTGAATAAAACTATGTAAAAAAATAAACAATAATAATTAGAATTTGTATGATAATAAATATTCAAAATACACATCAAATTAGGTAAATTTGTATTGAAATACATATACAAAATACATATAAAATAATAATTAAATTTGAATGAAAATATATAAACAAATACACCTAAAATAACGTAAATCTGTATAAAATATATATACAAAATACACATTAAATAATGTAAATATGTATACAAAAAAATATACAAAACACAAATAGAATAATGTAAAATCGTATCAAAATAAATACACAGAGTATAATTAAAATAATGTAAATTTGTATGAAAATTAAGATGCAAAATACCCATAAAATAGCGCATTTTTTTTTTAAATATATATACCAAAACACACATAAAATATTTGAATTTGTATCAAAATAAATGTACGAAATGCACACACAATAAGGTAAATTTGTATTGAAATAGATATGCAAAATACATATAAAACAATGTAAATTTGTTTCAAAAGATATATACGAATACACATAAAATAACGTAGATTTCTATAAAAATATATATACAAAATACACATAAAATGAAGTAAATACGTATAAAAAAATGTTTACAAAATACACATAAAATAATGTAAACTCGTATCAAAATAAATAAACAAAATACTAATAAAAGAATGTGTATTTGTATAAATATAAATATACAAAATACACATAAAATAACGTAATTTTTTTTAAAACTATATACAAAAATGCACAAAAGTAATTAAATTTATATGAAAATAGATATACAAAATACACATAAAATCAGCTAAATTTGAATTGAAATATATATACAAAATACATAAAACAATGTAAATTTGTATCAAAATATTTATACAAATACACAATACAATGTAAATTTGTTTGAAAATATATATACGATTACACATAAAATAACGTAGATTTCTATAGAATTATAATTATTATATATACAAAAACACATGAAATGATGTAAATACGTATATAAATATATATATATATATATATATATATATATATATATATATATATATATATATATATATATATATATATATATATATATATATATATATATATATATATATATATATATATATATATATATACAAAATACACATTAAATAATGTAAGTTCGTGTCAAAAATAAAAAAAACAAAATATCAATAAAAGAATGTGTATTTGTATAAATATAAATATACAAAATACACACAAAATAACGTAATTTTTTTTAAAACTATATACAAAAATGCACAAAAGTTATTAAATTTGTATAAAAATAGATATACAAAATACACATAAAATCAGCTAAATTTGAATTGAAATATATATACAAAATACATAAAACAATGTAAATTTGTATCAAAATATTTATACAAATACACATATAATAACGTAAATTTGTATAAAAATATATAAACAAAATACACATTAAATAATGTAAATACGTCTAAAAAAATATGTACAAAATACACATATAATCATGTAGTTCGTATCAAAATAAATGAACAAAATAACAATAATATAATGTAAGTTTGTATGAGAAAACATATACCAAGTACTCATAAAGTAACGCAAATTTATATAAAAATTTATGTACAAAAATGCACATAAAATAAAGTAAATTTGCATAAAAAATATATATACAAAGCACACATTAGATAATGTAAATGAGTGTAAAAATATGTATACAAAATACCTATGAAAAAATCAAAATTCGTATCGAATTAAATTAAGAAAATACCAATAAAATAATATAATTTTGGATGAAAATATAAATAAAAAATACACATAAAATTATTTAAATACAAATACAAATATACACATAAAATAGTTTAAAATTGAATGAAATAAATATATAAAATAATCATAAAATAAGGTAAATTTGTAATGAAAAATAAGTAAAAATACATATAAAATAATATAAATTTGTATGAAAATATATATACAAATACACATAAAATAGCATGAATTTGTATAAAATTTGTATCAAAATAAATACGAATACACACAATAAAATAACGTTAATTTTTATTAAAATATGTATACAAAATAAACGTTAAATAATGTAAATACGTAGAATAATATATATACAAAATACACATAAAATAATGTAAACTCGAATCAAAATAAATAAATAAAATTCCAATAAAAGAATGTATATTTGTAGGAAAATAGATATACAAAATATAAATAAAATAACTAAAATTTGCATAAAAATATATACAAAAATTTACAAAAATAATTTAAATTTCTTTGAAAATAGATATGCAAAATACACATAAAATTAGGCAAATTTGTACTGAAATACATATACAAAATACACATAAAATAATGTAAATTTGTATGAAAATATATAAACAAATACACATGAATTACGTAAATTTGGATAAAATATATATACAAAATATACATTAAATAATATAAATATGTACAAAATTATATATACAAAATATACATAGAATAATGTTAAATCGTATCAAAATAAATAAACAGAATATCAATAAAATAATGTAAATTTGTATGAAAATAAAGATGCAAAATACCCATATAATAACGCATATTTGCAAAAAAAAAAAAAAAATATATATATATATATATATATATATATATATATATATATATATATATATATATATATATATATATATATATATATATATATATATATATATATATATATATATATATATATATATATATATATATATATATATACAAAAATACACAAGAAGTAATTAATTTGTATTGAAACAAATATACAAAATGCACATACAATAAATTAAATTTGTATTGAAATAGATATGCAAAATACTCATGTATAATGTAAATTTGTATCAAAATATATATACGAATACACATAAAATAGAGTAAATTTCTATGAAAATATACATACAAAATACATATAAAATGATGTAAATAGTATAAAAATATATATACGAAATACACCTAAGATAATGTAAACTCGTATCATAAAAAAATAAACAAAAATCCGACTAAAGAACGAATATTTGTAGGAAAATAGATATACCAAATACACATAAAATAACAAAAATTTGTATAAAAATATATACAAAAAAAGCACAAAAATAACTTCAATTTGTATGAAAATAGATATACAAAATACACATATAATTAGTTAAATTTGTCTTTAAATACATGTACAAAATACACATAAAATAATGTAAATTGGAAGGAAAGGAAAACAAATACACATGAAATAACGTACATTTGTATAAAATATATATTCAAAATACACATAGAATAATGTAAAATCGTATCAAAATAAAAAAAGAGAATATCAATAAAATAACGTAAATTTGTATGAAAATAAAGATGCAAAATACACATAAAATAAAGCATATTTTTATAAAAATACATATACAAAAATACATATTCAATAATTAAATTTGTATTAAAATTAATATACAAAATGCACATACAATAAGGTAAATTTTTATTAGAAAAATATGCAAAATACACATAAAACAATGTAAATTTGTTTCAAAATATATATACGAATACACATAAATAATGAAAATTCGTGTCAAAATAAATAAACAAAATATAAATAAAAGAATGTGTATTTGTATGAAAATAGATATACAAAATACACATAAAATAACATAAATTTGCATAAAACTATTTACAAATATACACAAAAATAATTTATATTTGTTTGAAAATAAATATACAAAATACACATAAAATTAGGTAAATTTGTATTGAAATATATACAAAAAACACATAAAATAATGTAAATTTGAATGAAAATACATAAACAAATACACTTAAAATAACGTAAATTTGTATAAAATATATACATAATACACATTAAATATAGATATGTATAAAAAATATATATACAATACCTAAATAGAATAATGTAAAATCTTATCAAAAAAATATACAGAATATTAATAAAATAATGTAAATTTGTATAAAATAAAGAAGCAAAATACCCATAAAATAAAGCATTTTTTTATAAAATATATATACTAAAATACACATAATTTTTAATTTGTATTAAAATAAATATACAAAATGCACATACAAAAGGTAAATTTATATTGAAATAGATATGCAAAATACATATAAAACAATGTTAATTTGTTTCAAAAAATATATACGAATACACATAAAATAACGTAGATTTCTACAAAAATATATATAGAAAATTCACATAAAATGAAGTAAATACGTATAAAAAAATGTATACAAAATACATAAAATAATGTAAATTGTATCAAAATAAATAAACAAAATACCAATAAAAGAATGTGTATTTGAATAAATATAAATATATAAGATACACATAAAATAACGTAAATTTATATAAAACTGTATTCAAAAATACACAAAAGTAGTTAAATTTGTATGAAAATAGATATACAAAATACACATAAAATAAGCTAAATTTGAATTGAAATATATTTATACTAAACTCATCAAATAATGTAAATTGTATCAAAATATTTATACAAATACATATAAAATAACGTAATTTTGTATAGAAACACATAAACAAAATACGCATTAAATAATGTAAATACGTATAAAAATATATACACAAAATACATATATAATCATGTAATTCGTATCAAAATAAATAAACAAAATACCAATAATATAATGTAAATTTGTATGAGAAAACATATACAAAATGCACTTAAAATAACGCTAATTTCTTTAAAAAAATATGTACCAAAATGCAAATAAAATAAAGTAAATTTTCATATAAATATATATACAAAACACACATTAAATAATGTAAATGCGTATAAAAACATGTATACAAAATGCCTTTGAAATAATCTAAACTCGTATCGAATTAAATTAACAAAATTCCAATAAAATAATGTAATAGTGGATGAAAATATATATAGAAAATACACATAAAATAACCTAAATACAAATACAAACATACACATAAAATAATTTAAAATTGCATGAAATGAATATATAAAATAAACATAAAATAAGGTAAATTTTTAATGAAATATATGTAAAAATACACATAAAATAATGTAAATTTATATGAAAATATATATTCAAATACACATAAAATAAAATGAATTTGTAAAAAATTTGTATCAAAAAATATATACGAATACACACAATAAAATAACGTAAATTTTTATGAAAATATATAAACAAAATACACATAAAATAATGTAAATACGTAGAAAAATATATATATATACAAAATACACATAAAGTAATGTAAATTCCTCTCAAAATAAATCAACAAAATTCCAATAAAAGAATGTATATTAGTAGGAAAATATATACACAAAATAAAAATAAAATAACTAAAATTTGTATAGAAATATATACAAAAATATACAAAAATAGTTTAAATTTATTTGAAAATAGATATGCAAAATACACATAAAATTAGGCAAATTTGTATTGAAATACATATATAAAACACACATAAAATAATGTAAATTTTTATGAAAATATATAAAGAAATACACATAAAATAACGGAAATTTGGATAAAATATATATTCAAAATATACATTAAATGATGTAAATATGTATAAAAATATATATACATAATACACATAGAATAATGTTAAATCGTATCAAAATAAATAAGCAAAATATCAATAAAAAAATGTAAATTTGTATGAAAATAAAGATGCAAAATACCCATATAAGAACGCATATTAGCATAAAAATATATATACAAAAATAAACATGAAATAATTAAATTTGTATTGAAATAAATATACAAAATGCATATACAATAAAGTAAATCTATATTGAAATAGATATGCAAAATACACATCAATAATCTAAATTTGTATCAAAAAATATATGCGAATACACATAAAATAGAGTATATTTCTATGAAAATATACATTCAAAATACATATAAAATGATGTAAATAGTATAAAAATATATATACCAAATACACCTAAAATAATTTAAATTCGTATCAAAATAAATAAACAAAAATCCGATAAAAGAACGTATATTTGTTGGAAAATAAATATAAAAAAATCAGATAAAATAACGAAAATTTGTATAAAAATATATAAAAAAAAAAAAACAAATAATTTCAATTTTTATGAAAATATATATACAAAATTCACATATAATTAGTTAAATTTGTCTTTAAATACATATGTAAAATACACATCAAATAATATAAATTTGTATGAAAATGAAAACAAATACACAAAAAATAACAAACATATGTAAAATAAAATATATACAAAATACACATAGAGCAATGTTAAATCGAATCAAAATAAATACACAGAATATCAGTAAAATAATGTAAAATTTTATGAAAATAAAGATGCAAAATAATCATAAGAAAAGCATGTTTTTATAAAAATATATATACAAAAACAACACATCAAATAATTAAATTTGATATTAAAATAAATATACAAAATACACATACAATATGGTAAATTTGTATTGAAATATATATGCAAAACACACATCAAACAATGTAAATTTGTTTCAAAATATATATACGAAAAAACATTAAAAAAAAGTAAGTTGCTATAAAAATATATATAAAAAATACACATAAAATGATGTAAATATGTATAAAAATATATATACAAAATATACATAAAATAATGTAAATTCGTAGCAAAATAAATAAACAAAATACCAATAGAAGAATGTGAATTTGTATGAAAATAAATATACAAAATACACATAAAATAATGTAGATTTGTATGAAACTCTGTACAAAAAATACATAAGTAATTTAAATTTGTATGAAAATAGATAAACAAAATATATATAAAATAAACTAGATTTGTATTGAATTATATATAAAAATATATAAAATAATGTATATTTGTATCAAAATAATTAAACAAATACGCATAAGATAACGTAAATTTGTTTTAAAAATATATAAACAAAATACATATTAAATTATCAAAATACGTATTCAAAATGTATACAAAATACACATATAATAATGTAAATTCGTATCAAAATACATAAATAAAATAATAATAAAAATGTAAATTTGTATGAAAATTATATACAAAATACACATAAAAAAACAAATTTCTATAAAAATATATGTACAAAACGCACATCAAATACTTTAAATTTGTATGAAAATAAATAAACAAAATACACTTAAAATAAGACAAATTTATAATAAAAAGTACAAAATACACTTAAAATAATGTAAATATGTATAAAAACAACAACACAAATGTACTCAAAATTAAGTAAAATTGTATAAAAATATATATACAAAACACATATTAAATAATGTAAATGCGTATAAAATATGTATAGAAAATACACATGAAACAATCTAAACTCGTATCAAATAAATGAACAAAATGCAGATAAAATAATGTAATTTTAATGAAAATAAATACAAAAATACACATAAAATAACGTAAATACAAATAAATATATACACATAAAATAATTTGAATTTGAATGAAAATAGATATAAAATAAACATAAAATAAGGCAAATTTGTAATGAAATATATATACAAAATACACATAAAACAATGTAGATTTGTTTCAAAATATATATACGAATACACATAAAATAACGTAGATTTCTATAGAAATATATATACAAAATACACATGAAATGATGTAAATACGTATAAAAAAATGAATGCAAAATACATATTAAATAATGTAAATTCGTGTCTAAATAAATAAAGAAAATATCAATAAAAGAATATTTGTATGAAAATAGATATACAAAATACACATAAAATAACGTAAATTTGTATAAAACTATATACATAAATACAAAAAAATAGTCTAAATTTGATTGAAAATAAATATATAAAATACACATAAAATTAGGTAAATTTGTATTGAAATACATTTACAAAATACACATAAAATAATGTAAATTTGAATGAAAATATATAAACAAATACACTTAAATTAACGTAAATTTGTATAAAATATATATACAAAATACTCATTAAATAATGTAAATATGTATAAAAAAATATATACAAAACACAAATAGAATAATAAATACACAGAATGTAAAAAAAATAATGTAAATTTGTATGAAAATTAAGATGCAAAATACCCATAAAATAACACATTTTTTATTAAAATATATTACCAAAATACACATAAAATATTTGAATTTGTATTAAAATAAATATACAAAATGAACATACAATAAGGTAAATTTAAATTGAAATAGATATGCAAAATACATAGAAACAATATAAATTTGTTTCAAAATATATATACGAATTCACATAAAATAACTTAGATTTCTATAAAAAATATATATACAAAATACACATAAAATGAAGGAAATACATTAAAAAAAATATATACAAAATACACATAAAATAATGTAAATTCGTATAAAAATAAATCAATATATTACCAAAAAAAGAATGTGTATTTGTATAAATATAAATATACAAAATACACAGGAAATAACGTTAATTTATATAAAACTATATACAAAAATACACAGAAGTAATAAAATTTTGTTTGAAAATAAATATACAAAATACACACAAAATAAGCTAAATTTGAATTGAAATATATATGCAATATATAAAATAATGTAAATTTCTATCAAAATATTTATACAAATATACATATAATAACGTAAAAATATATAAACAAGATACACATTAAATAATGTAAATATGTATAAAAAAAATATGTACAAAATACACATATAATCAAGTAATTCGTATCAAAATAAATAAACAAAACCTCAATAAATTAATGAAAATTTGTATGAGAAAACATCTACAAAATACAAATAAAATAAAGCAAATTTATAAAAATATATGTACAAAAATGCACATAAAATAAAGTAAATTTGCATAGAAATATATATACAAAACACACATTAAATAATGTAAATGCGTATAAAAATATGTATACAAAATACCTATGAAATAATCTAAATTCGTATCGAATTAAATTAACAAAATACCAAAAAAATAAAGTAATTTTGGATGAAATTGTATATAGAAAATACACATAAAATAATAATGTAAATTTGTATTAAAATATATACGAATACACACAATTAAATAACGTAAATTTTTATGAAAATATATATACAAAATACACATAAAATAATGTAAATTCTTAGAAAAATATATATACAAAATACACATAAAATAATGTAAATTCGTATCAAAATAAATAAACAAAATTCAACTAAAAGAATTTATATTTGTAGGAAAATATATATACAAAATTCAAATAAAATAAATAAAATTTGTATAAAAATATATACAAAAATACACAAAAATAATTTAAATTTATTTGAAAATAGATATGCAAAATACACAAAAAATTAAGCAAATTTGTATTTAAATACATATACAAAATACACATAAAATAATGTAAATTTGTATGAAAATATATAAACAAATACACATAAAATAAAGTAAATATCCATGAAATATATATACATAATATACATTAAATAATGTAAATATGTATGAAATATATATACAAAGTACACATAAAATATTGTAAAATCGTATCAAAATAAATAAACAGAATATTAATAAAATAATGTAAATTTGTATATGAAAATAAAGATGCAAAATACCGATAAAATAAAGCATATTTTAATAAAAATACATATACAAAAATACACATTGAAGAATTAAATTTGTATTAAAATTAATATACAAAATGCAAAGACAATAAGTTAAATTTGTATTGAAAAAATATGCAAACACACATAAAACTGTAAATTTGTTTCAAATATATATACGAATACACATAAAATAACGTAGATTTCTATAGAAATACATGTACAAATTACACATGAAATGATATAAATACGTATACACATTCAATAATGTAGATTCCGTTCAAAATAAATAAAAAAAATATCAATAAAAGAATGTGTATTTGTATAAAAATAGATATACAAAATTCACATAAAATAACCTAAATTTGTATAAATCTATATACATAAATACACAAAAATAATCTAAATTTGTATGAAAATAAATATACAAAATACACATAAAATTAGGTAAATATGTATATAAATACACAAACAATATACACTTAAAATAATCTAATTTAGAATGAAAACATATAAACAAATTCATTTAAAATAACGTAAATTTGTATAAAATATATATACAAAATACACCTTAAATAATGTAAAAATGTATAAAAAAAATATACAAAACACAAATAGAATAATGTAAAATCGTTTAAAAATAAATACACAAAATATTAATAAAATAATGTAAATTTGTATGAAAATTAAGATGCAAAATATCCATAAAATAAAAGCATTTTTATAAAATATATATAACAAAATACACATAAAATATTTGAATTTATAAAATAAATATACAAAATGCACATACATTTTGATAAATTTGTATTGAAATATATATGAAAAATACATATAAAACAATGTAAATTTGTTTCAAAATATATATACGAATACACAAAATTACATAGATTTCTATAAAAATATATATACAAAATACACACAGAATTAAGTAAATACGTATAAAAAATGTATACAAAATACATAAAATAATGTAAATTCGTATCGAAATAAATAAACAAAATACCAATAAAGAATGTGTATTTGTATAAATATAATTATACAAAAACACATAAATAACGTAAATTTATATAAACTATATACAAAAATACACAAGTAATTAAATTTGTTTGAAAATAGATATACAAATACACACAAAATAAGCTAAATTTGAATTGAAATATATATACAAAATACATAAAATAAAGTAAATTTGTATCAAAATATTTTTAACAAATACATAATAACGTAAATTTGTAGAAACATATATAAACAAAATACATTAAATAATGTAAATACGTATACAAAATTATTTTCAAATTACATATAATCATGTAATTCATATTAAAATAAATAAACAAAAAACAATAAAATAATGTAAATTTGAGAAAACATATACAAAATACACATAAAATAACAAAATTTCTATAAATATATATGTACAAAAATGAATATAAATTAATTTGCATAAAAAATATATACAAAACACACATTAGATAATGTAATGAGTATAAAAATATGTATACAAAAACATATGAAATAATCTAAACTCGTATCGAGTTAAATTAAGAAAAATACCAATAAAATAATGTAATTTTGGATGAAAATATACATAGAAAACACACATAAAATAACTACATACAAATACAAAAGACACATTAAATAATTTAAAATTGAATGAAATAAATATACAAAATAAACATAAAATAAGGTAAATTTTAATGAAATATATGTAAAATACATTAAATAATATAAATTTGCATGAAAATATATATACAAATACACATAAATAACATGAATTTGTATAAAATTTGTATCAAAATATATACGAATACACACAATAAAATAACGTAAATTTTTTTGAAATGTATATAAAAATACACATAAAATAATTTAAATACGTAGAAATATATATATTCAAAATACATAAAATAATGTAAATTCGTAAATAAAAAAATACACAAAATTCCAATAAAGAATGTATATTTGTAGGAAATATATATACAAATACAAATAAAATAACTAAAATTTGTATAAAAATATATACAAAAAAACACAAAAATAATTAAATTTGTTTGAAAATAGATATGGAAAATACACATAAAGTTAGGCAAATTTGTATTGAAATACATATACAAAACTCATATAAAATAATGTAAATTTGTATGAAAATATATAAACAATATACATAAAATAACGTAAATTTGGATAAAATATATATATAAAATATACATTAAATATTTTAAATATGTATAAAAGATATATTATATTATATATATTTTTTGAAATTTGCGTTATTTATGTGTATTTTGTATATATTTTCTCATACAAATTTACATTATTTTATTGGTATTTTGTCTATATATTTTGATTCGAATTACATGATTTGTTGTTTATTTTGTACATATTTTTTTATACGTATCTACATTATTTAATGTGTATTTGTAAAAGTATTTTGACACAAATTTACGTTAATTTACTTAATTATATGTGTATTTTGTACATATATTTTTTAGAAATATGTCATTTTATTTGTATTCCAATATATATTTTTAAACAAATTTACATTGTTTTATATGTATTTTGCGTATTTCAATACAAATTTACCTTATTTTATGTGCATTTTGTATATTTATTTTAATATAAAATCAAATATATATATTTAAAAAAAAGCGTTATTTTATGGGTATTTTGCATCTTAATTTTCATACAAATTTACATTATTCTAAAAATATTTTGTGTATTTAATTTGATACGATTTTACATTATTCTATTTATGTTTTGTATATATTTTTTTTATACATATTTACATTATTTAATGTGTATTTTGTATATATATTTGATTAAAATTTGTTATTTTAAGTGTATATGTTTATATATTTTCATATAAATTTACATTATTTTATGTGTATTTTGTATATGTATTTCTATACAAATTTACCTAATTTTATGTGTATTTTATATTTATTTCATACAAATTTAAATTATTTTGTGTATTTTTGTAATTAG
This sequence comes from Eriocheir sinensis, assembly GCF_024679095.1. Taxonomy (NCBI): domain Eukaryota; kingdom Metazoa; phylum Arthropoda; class Malacostraca; order Decapoda; family Varunidae; genus Eriocheir; species Eriocheir sinensis. The sequence goes on from NW_026112008.1 coordinate 133,301, forward strand.
CTTTATACAAATTTAGGTTATTTCATGTATTTTGTATATATATATATCTATAGAAATCTACTTTTATTTGTATTGATATATATATATTTTGAAACAATTTTACATTGTTTTATGTGTATTATTTTTCAATAAATTACTTATTGTATGTGCATTTGTATATTAATCTAATAAAAATTAGGATTTATTCTGTAATATTTTTGTATATCTATTTTATAAAAATATGCTTTATTTATAGTATTTTGCATCTTCTTATTTTCATACAAATTTACATTATTTTATTGATATTCTGTGTATTTATATTGATGTGATTTTACATTATTCTATGTATATTTTGTATATATATTTTATAAAATTTACGTTATTTTATGTGTATTTTTTCATTTACACAAATTTACATTATTTTATGTGTTTTGTATATGTATTTAATTACAAATTTAACTAGTTATATGTGTATTTTGTATATCTTTTTTTTTATGTATATTTCAGAAATTTACTCTATTTTATGAGTATTCATATATATTTTGATACAAATTTACATTATTGATATGTATTTTCATATCTATTTCAATCAAATTTACCATTTTTTTATTGTATGTGCATTTTGTATATTTATTTTAATGCAATATAATTATTTAATATGTATTTTGTATATATATTTTATGCAAATATGCGTTATTACATGGATATTTGCATATATTTCATACAAATTTAAATTATTTTTTTTATATTTTGTGTATTTATTTTTATACGATTTAACATTTTTCTCTGTGTTTTTTGTATATATTTTTACTATATTTACATTATTTAATGTTTTTTTGTATATATATTTTATCAAAATTTACATTGTTTTATATCTATTTGTTTATATATTTTCATAGAAATTTACATTATTTTATGTGTAATTTGTATATATATTTTTCTTCGTATTTAAATTATTTTATGTGTATTTTGTATTTACATTTTCATAAAAAATTACGTAATTTTATTGTGTGCATTCGTATATATTTTGATACAAATTTTTTTACAAATTCATATTATTTTATGTGTATTTGTATATATATTTTCATACAAATTTATATTATTTGATGTGTATTTTTACATATATTTCATTACAAATTTACCTTATTTTATGTTTATTTTTTATATTTATTTCATTCAGTTTTAAATTATTTTATGTGTATATATATATGTGTATAAAATATATATATATGTATTTGTATTTACGTTATTTTATGTGTATTTTCTATATATATTTTTTCATTTTGTATTACCTCTTAATTTAATTCGATACAATTTAGATTATTTCATATTTATTTGTAGTATACATATTTTTATACTCATTTACGATTTATGTAATATATTGTTTTGTATATATTTTTTAATGCAAATTTATTTTTATGTACATTTTGTACATATATTTTATAGAAATTATGCGTTGACTTTTATGTGTATTTTTGTATATGTTTTCTCATAAAAATTTACATTATTTTAATGGTATTTTTCGTTTATTTATTTTGATACGAATTATGATTATATATGTATTTTACATATTTTTTTATACGTATTTACTATTATTTAATGTGTTTTGTTTATTTATTTTATACTAATTTACGTTATTATATGTATTATTATTTAATAAAAATATTTGATTCTGATTTACTTCTTTATTTTATGTATTATGTAGGAAATTTAGTATGAAAATATAAATAAATAGTCATAAAATAACATGAATTTGTTTAAAATTTGTATCAAAAATATATACGTATCAATAACAATAAAATAACCTAAGTTTTTTTGAAAAAGTATATACAAAATACACATAAAATAACTTAAATACGTAAAAATATATATACAAAAAAAATACAACATCAAAAATAATGTAAATTCGTATCAAAATAAATAAACAAAATTCCAAATAAAAAAAGAATGTATATTTGTAGGAAAATATATATACAAAATACACATAAGTTAGGAGGAATTTGTATTGAAATACATATACAAAACACACATAATAAATAATGTAAATTTGTGTGAAAATATATAAACAAATACACATAAAATAACGTAAATTTAGATAAACTATATATACAAAATATTACATTAAATATTTTAAATATATTATAAAATATATATACAAATACTCATAAAATAATAATGTTAAATCGTATCAAAATAAAATAAAACAGAATATCAATAAAATAATGTAAATTTGTATGAAAATAAAGATGCAAAATACCCTATAATAACGCATATTTGAGTGAAATTATATATACTAAAAAATACATATAAATAATTAAATTTTGTATTAAAATAACATGTACAAATACAAATAGTTAATAAAGTAAATTTGTGATGAAATAGATATGCAAATACACATCATAACGTAAATTTGTGTAATATAAATATATGTACGAATATATGTATATATATGGTATAGGTAAATATATATGAAAATATACATATATATATATATATATATATGATGTATATAAGTATAAAAATATATATATACAAATATACCTAGAATAATGTAAAAATCATATCAAAAATAAATAAACAGAACATCTGATGAAAGAACATTTTTTTTTTGTAGAAATAAATATACAAATACCCACATAAATGAAAGCATATTTAATAAAAAATACATATACAAAAATACCACATAAAATAATTAAATTTGTATTAGTAAATTAGATATACAAAATGCACATATAATTGGGGTTAAATTTGTATTTAAACACATGTACAAAATACACATAAGACAATTGTAAATTTGTATGAAATTTAAACAAGTACACATAGCACTGTATATATATATATATATATATATATATATATATATATGATGTATGTGTATATATATATATGATGTATGTATATATATATATATATATATATATATACACATTAAATAATGTAAATTCGCGAATCAAAAGAAAATTCAAATAACACAGTGTAACATCAATAAAATAATGTAAATTTGCCTATGAAAATAAGATGCAAAATACTCATGAAATAAGTATATTTTAATAAAAATACATATATAAAAATACACAATATAATTTAAATTTGTGTAAATAAAATTATACAAATGTACATACAAAATACACATGAATTAGGTAGAATTTGTGTTAAAAAATATGCAAAAATACACATAAAGACAATGTAAATTTGTTTCAATAATATATATTCGAATACACTTATAAATAATGTAGATTTCTGATAGAAATATATATACAAAATACACATGAAATGATGTAAATACGTATAAAAATATATACAAAACACACATAAAAATAATGTAAATTCATGTCAAAATAAATAAACAAAATATTAATAAAAGAACTAATAATTGTATGAGAAATAGGATATACAAAAGTACCCATGAAATAACACTATTTTTTAGCAAAACTATATATAAAATGGTCATTGCTTAAAATAATTAAATTTCTATTAAAATAAATATACAAATCCACATAAGATAAGGTAACCCAGTAAATAGAATACATATACAAAATACATATAAAACAATGTAAATTTGTTTCCAAAATGAATATATAAACAAATAATAAATAAATTAGAAACATATACAAAATTTACATATAAATAATGTAGAGTTCTATAAAATATATATACAAAATACACATAAAAATAAGTAAAATCGTATCATTATAAATACACAGAATGTTAATAAAACAATGAAATTTAAGAAATGGTGATGTGCAAAAAAAATGTGCTAATATCCCTATAAAATATATATACAAAATAAGTGCATAAAAGAATTTGTAATTTGCTGAAAATATACAAAACTATATATATGTAAACTGGTATTAAAATAGATATATAAATAAATTTGTTTCAAAATATATATACAACATATAAAAGGAAATATAAAATATACATAAATATACAAAATAGTAAACATGTATAAAAATGTAAAATACATGAAATGTAATGTAAATTATGATTAAAATTGTAAATAAACAAAATATCATTAAAAGAAATGGGTTTATTAATATAAATATACAAATACACATATTAAATAACGTAAATTTAATATAAAACTATACACAAAAATATTGCTTTTACCTTTTCTTTCTCTTTGTTTTGCTTTTTTTGTTTCTTCTTTCTTTCTTTTTATCTTTTTCTTTCTCTCATTCTTCTTGTTCTTTTTCTCTTTTCTCCTTTCTTTCTCTCTTTGTTTGTTTCTTTCTCTGTTTATTTATTAATTTATTGATTTCTCTTTCTTTCTCTCCCTTTCTTTCTTCATTCTTCATCCTTTATTTCCTTATTTCTTTCTTACTTTCTCTATCTCTTTCTCCTTTTTTCTTTCTTCGTTTCATTCTTCTTCACACATTTTGAGGAGGGAGGAGCTGAGGGAATAGGGGTAATATAGGGTGGAGGAGGAAGAGGAGGCAACGAGATCATTTTGGAAAGGAACCTTTCTCTCTCTCTCTCTCTCTCTCTCTCTCTCTCTCTCTCTCTCTCTCTCTCTCTCTCTCTCTCTCTCTCTCTCTCTCACACACACACACACACACACACACACACACACACCCACACACACACAGACAGGTTCTGCCCAGGCCTCTTATTTTGGCTTATCACTCCTTAATGAGTTTCACATCTCCGCCCATAAGTGATTGCTGCCTCTCTCAAGGGACAGCCACGCCAGGAACTGACCACATTTTTGTAAAGCAAGAGTTCCTACTATTTGCAAATGTGTGTGTGTGTGTGTATATATATATATATATATATATATATATATATATATATATATATATATATATATATATATATATGTGTGTGTGTGTTTGTGTGTGTTTGAGAGAGAGAGAGAGAGTGAGAGAGAGTGGGTGAGGCATTGTCAGGCGTCATCCACTCAGGTCAGAGTCATGACCAGGCCGCGTCAGCTATTGGTGGAGTGGTCGGGCGGCAGGCGTGTGAAGCTGACATTTCCAGCCTGGAGGTTACTTTTGTATCGACTACTGAACCTACTTCTTGTATTCTCCGTTGGCCTTGATATATCCCTCATCAATAAGATAAAAGTTCCCCAAATCCTTTAGTCATTTATATTAGAAGCAAAAGCTTAATGCTCATTCTGTGGGTCCTCTTAGACTAGCTAAAGGTTATGCAACCGCTGATTGTGAGGAATGGCAGACATTCGCTAGAACATTTTCTGTTTATATTACCCATGAATTAAATACCCCTCTCCCATCAACTGCCTGACTCTTCCATCACTAACATACCACCAGTTGGGCCCAAAATGGTGGCAGTTCAAAGACATCCTTCTTGAAGTGAGGAGGCTGAGTGGTGCTATGGATAAGGTGGCTGCAGCCTTGGAAAAAATTGCAGTTACCTTGTCAAAATAAAGTGACAGTTCAATTAGGTAGGTTTTTATTAACTAGGCTTCTTTAGTTGAAGCAAAACGGAATTAACCTTTTTATTTTGCCTTTGTGGCATAACATGAATTATACTATAGTCCACTCTGTTAAGGTGGATCCCTAGATCTTACCTTAGTGTATTAAGACACTGCTGACTGGCTGTTGGCAGGAGGGCATCTGACAATTTTGGCTCCAAAACACTATCCTATAATCAAGAAATATTAGTATTCCTTTACTTAGCTCATCTGATATAGATAAGTTTGTTTTGTTGAAAACATTGGAATAAGCAGTGATTCAACAACTATTAACACAACTTTCCATTCTCAGTTGTTAATAAGTATGGTGAGTAGAAGTCAGAGAACAACATTTAATGATTATTATACTTTCATCTTTTATAAATATTTCCAGCCATTGTGGATTCACAGCTGAAGTGAACGGACTATAGCTATAAAAACATTCTAAATCAATCAGTCAAAGTGTCTGCCTTCCATTTCTCAAGTATTAATATTCCTTTTGAATAAAAAAGTCTTTCCTTTTGTTAATGCAGCAATTATTTTGCACACATACGTATGCAGAAAAAACCAATACAGTAAAACTCCAATCATCCGAAAATCAGTGGTATGAATTTGTAGTTTGTATATTTTAAAGTGACTTAGAAGAAATGTTAAAATGAAAAAACATTACAAAAAAATACATAGAAGTATCAAAGGTGCCAAGCCGTGGGTACAAGAGACAGGAGACTCAGGTGAGGTGTGAATTAAGTCTGCGTGTTGCCCTAATGTACAGGTGTCATCTATAATCTATCTATCTATCTATCTATATAACTACGTATATCTATCTATCTATCTATCTATATATGTGTGTGTGTGTGTGTGTGTGTGTGTGTGTGTGTGTGTGTGTGTGTGTGTGTGTGTGTGTGTGCGCGCGCAGAATGTATGGTGCAATTGCTGTTCTGTATAGTGTCAGAATGTTTAGGTGAAGTCAGGTTGTTTTGGGTGAGGAGACAGCATGAGGAACAGTGCTGACAGCAACGCCACCACCCTCAGAGCAAAACAAGCCAGGAGGTTGTTTAGGGTGGAGACAGCATGAGGAATGTTGCTGATGACGACACCACCGCCCTGAGAGCCGCCAGCGAGAGAGAAGAACAAACCGGGCGTATGAGGTGGCGGGGCTTCTGTTTTAAGTGCTTGGGCTTTGTGGCGACTCACACTTTTCGCTGAGATATATATACACGCAAGTTTGTATAATATATTTTTAACTGTCTTTTATGTACACGTAGGTTAAAATTATAATATACAAACTTACATGTATATACAATTTCAGTGAAATGAGTGAGGAGTCACCACAAACCCTGAGCACCCAAAACAGAAACCCTGCCACGGTTAAAACACCCAATCATCAACCCTTCCCAGCGACTACTGACATATCCGTGGGTAGCACCACGAAACTAAACAGATATAATTGCCTCCTTTGTTGTATAACTTTGCAACAATAAACCGTCAATCATCAACCCTTCCCAGCGACTACTGATATATCCGTGGGTAGCACCATGAAACTAAACAGATATAATTGCCTCCTTTGTTGTATAACTTTGCAACAATAAACCATCAATCATCAACCCTTCCTAGCGACTACTGATATATCCGTGGGTAGCACCATGAAACTAAACAGATATAATTGCCTCCTTTGTTGTATAACTTTGCAACAATAAACCATCAATCATCAACCCTTCCCAGCGACTACTGATATATCCGTGGGTAGCACCATGAAACTAAACAGATATAATTGCCTCCTTTGTTGTATAACTTTGCAACAATAAACCGTCAATCAATCATCCCTTCCTAGCGACTACTGATATATCCGTGGGTAGCACCATGAAACTAAACAGATATAATTGCCTCCTTTGTTGTATAACTTTGCAACAATAAACCATCAATCATCAACCCTTCCCAGCGACTACTGATATATCCGTGGGTAGCACCATGAAACTAAACAGATATAATTGCCTCCTTTGTTGTATAACTTTGCAACAATAAACCGTCAATCAATCATCCCTTCCTAGCGACTACTGATATATCCGTGGGTAGCACCATGAAACTAAACAGATATAATTGCCTCCTTTGTTGTATAACTTTGCAACAATAAACCGTCAATCAATCATCCCTTCCTAGCGGTGTTCAGACAGACATGACAGGGAGATCATGTGGGTCGGGTGGAGATAATTTAAAACGTCATTATTTCTTCGTCTATGCCAGTAATGACCTCAAAATGAACTGCTATCCCTCCCTGCATCCTGAGTCTCTTTTCCTACTTGAACCAGTACCGTTGATAACCAATACATGAGCAGAAATTCCTTGTTAATGATTAAGTAAATGGTCGTGTTCAAGACAAGGATCGAGAATATGAGGGCCAGGTCAAGGTGGAGCTAATCTAAAGCGTCATTATTATTTTTTTTTTTGTCCATGCCAGTAATGACCTCAACATGAACTGCTATCCTCCCTCCATCCTGAGTCACACACCTGCGTCTCTTTTCCTACTTGAACCATTACCGTTAATAACCCCGAAATCGACCTCTTTCGGCCACCTTTTGATTTTTTTTTTGTAGGAGCAGCGAGTAGCGGGCTTTTTTTTATTATTATTGTTTCCTTTTTTTTGTGCCCTTGAGCTGTCTCCGTTGTTGTAAAAAAAATGAGCGGCTGTCCAACTCCCTCATGCAAGAGTTAGCCAGCATCTTCGTTATTTCATCACTGTTACTGATGCTAAACTCTGAAGTAGCCTTTCCCTAGTTTGCATCAATACACTGCTCCAGTCGTTTCAGAATAAATAAGCCATTTCTATTCTTTTTAGGTCGTTTTACGAACAGTAGGTAATTATAGTTTTGTTTATTATAATAATTGCTACTCGCTCTATCAAGACAGCTCCCCAATCGTTGAAGAATAAGCCATTACGATTTTTATCTCGATCCTTAGAGAGACAGTATCTATTATAGTTTTGCAGGAGGCTTTTTATCTTATTTGGCATTCGCTCTTGGCTGCCTCCTCTGCTATAGGGAAAAATAATACACGGGTAGCCTACTAATTGTTTCTTATGACCCTGTGAAGAATTGATATTTTTTTCCTCTCCTTGTATGTGAGCCGCGCCTCCGCCTCCCCAATACACTCAAATAAGCCTATACACACCTCAAATTACACTTATACTCATTCTTACCGCATTTTTTTTTTTTTTTTTTACGTTGTTGCCTATTGCGCCGGTAGGCATCTTCCCGGTGGGGCCTGATGGTCGGCCCAAGGCTTCTTCCAGGTGGGGCCTGATGGTCGGCCCAGCCCGTTCTGGCGCCATCTTGCATTGGCTCATGCTGTCCCCCGGAACTCGTTCTTGATTCGCTTGGACGGCTTCCTCTAGAGTCCGGGTTGATGGGTGGTCTTCAGGACAGCATGTGGGTAGTTTTAAGCCACTCGGCGGTGACTGAAAAATCCGAGTGGTAGCGTGAGGATTCGAACCCGCGTCGTCCATCACGCGGCGAATGTGGGTCCAGTACGCTATCACTTCGGCCACCGCCTACCCATAATCATCATTATGAACCATAGGAGAGAGGTATTTCGATCGCCTAACGACTCACAGCATGTTTTCCTCAATCTATACTTCCGTTCCTCTTAAAACTTCGTAATTGCCAATATCGCGAATTATACCTCAGACTACACTTATATACGTTATCAGCGCCTTTAATTACTTATATATACCATGAAAGGGACATTTAAGCAGTAGCCTAGTTTGCCCGGGGTGAGGGGTCGGTAATTTTCAGGCTAAGGTCATCCTATAATTCCTTGTTTCCGCGTTTTCATTTATTTTATGCGGGATTTTATACTTTCTCGCAAATCACCATGTTTTTTTTTTATCTATAATCTCTCTCTCTCTCTCTCTCTCTCTCTCTCTCTCTCTCTCTCTCTCTCTCTCTCTCTCTCTCTCGTGTGTGTGTGTGTGTGTGCGCAGAATGTATGGTGCAATTGCTGTTCTGTTTAGTGTTAGAATGTTTAGGTGAGGTCAGGTTGTTTTGGGTGAGGAGACAGCATGAGCAACAGTGCTGACAGCAACGCCACCACCCTCAGAGCAAAACAAGCCAGGAGGTTGTTTAGGGTGGAGACAGCATGAGGAATGTTGCTGATGACGACACCACCGCCCTGAGAGCTTCCAGCGAGGGAGAAGAACAAACCGGGCGTCTGAGGTGGCGGGGCTTCTGTTGTAAGTGCTTGGGCTTTGTGGCGACTCACACTGTTCGCTGAGATATATATACACGCAAGTTTGTATAATATATTTTTAACTGTCTTTTATGTACACGTAGGTTAGAATGATAATATACAAACTTACATGTATATACAATTTCAGTGAAATGAGTGAGGAGTCACCACAAACCCTGAGCACCCAAAACAGAAACCCTGCCACGGTTAAAACACCCAATCATCAACCCTTCCCAGCGACTACTGACATATCCGTGGGTAGCACCATGAAACTAAACAGATATAATTGCCTCCTTTGTTGTATAACTTTGCAACAATAAACCATCAATCATCAACCCTTCCCAGCGACTACTGATATATCCGTGGGTAGCACCATGAAACTAAACAGATATAATTGCCTCCTTTGTTGTATAACTTTGCAACAATAAACCATCAATCATCAACCCTTCCTAGCGACTACTGATATATCCGTAGGTAGCACCATGAAACTAAACAGATATAATTGCCTCCTTTGTTGTATAACTTTGCAACAATAAACCGTCAATCAATCATCCCTTCCTAGCGGTGTTCAGACAGACATGACAGGGAGATCATGTGGGTCGGGTGGAGCTAATCTAAAACGTCATTATTTCTTCGTCTATGCCAGTAATGACCTCAAAATGAACTGCTATCCCTCCCTGCATTCCTGAGCCACGCACCTGCGTCTCTTTTCCTACTTGAACCATTACCGTTAATAGCCCCGAAATTGACCTCCTTTTCAGCCACCTCTTGATTTTTTTTTTTTCGTAGGAGCAGCGAGTAGTGGGCTTTTTTTTATTATAGTTTCCTTTTTTTTGTGCCCTTGAGCTGTCTCCTTTGTTGTAAAAAAAAAAAAAATGAGCGGCTGTCCAACTCCCTCATGCAAGAGTTAGCCAGCATCTTCGTTATTTCATCACTGTTACTGATGCTAAACTCTGAAGTAGCCTTTCCCTAGTTTGCATCAATACACTGATCCAGTCGTTTCAGAATAAATAAGCCATTTCTATTCTTTTTAGGTCGTTTTACGAACAGTAGGCAATTATAGTTTTGTTTATTATAATAATTGCTGCTCGCTCTATCAAGACAGCTCCCCAATCGTTGAAGAATAAGCCATTACGATTTTTATCTCGATCCTTACAGAGACAGTATCTATTATAGTTTTGCAGGAGGCTTTTTATCTTATTTGGCATTCACTCTTGGCTGCCTCCTCTGCTGTATGGAAAAAAATAATACACGGGTAGCCTACTAATTGTTTCTTATGACCCTGTGAAGAATTGATATTTTTCCCTCTCTCCTTGTATGTGAGCCGCGCCTCGGCCTCCCCAATACACTCAAATAAGCCTATATACACCTCAAATTACACTTATATTCATTCTCACCGCATTTAATCATCATTATGAACCATAGGAGAGAGGTATTTCGATCGCCTAACGACTCACACCATGTTTTCCTCAATCTATACTTCCGTTCCTCTTAAAACTTCGTAATTGCCAATATCGCGAATTATACCTCAGACTACACTTATATATCGTTATCAGCGCCTTTAATTACTTATATATACCATGAAAGGGACATTTAAGCAGTAGCCTAGTTTGCCCGGGGTGAGGGGTCGGTAATTTTCAGGCTAAGGTCATCCTATAATTCCTTGTTTCCGCGTTTTCATTTATTTTATGCGGGATTTTATACTTTCTCGCAAATCACCATGTTTTTTTTTTATCTATAATCTCTCTCTCTCTCTCTCTCTCTCTCTCTCTCTCTCTCTCTCTCTCTCTCTCTCTCGTGTGTGTGTGTGTGTGTGTGTGTGTGTGTGTGTGTGTGTGTGTGTGTGTGTGCGCGCAGAATGTATGGTGCAATTGCTGTTCTGTTTAGTGTTAGAATGTTTAGGTGAGGTCAGGTTGTTTTGGGTGAGGAGACAGCATGAGCAACAGTGCTGACAGCAACGCCACCACCCTCAGAGCAAAACAAGCCAGGAGGTTGTTTAGGGTGGAGACAGCATGAGGAATGTTGCTGATGACGACACCACCGCCCTGAGAGCTTCCAGCGAGGGAGAAGAACAAACCGGGCGTCTGAGGTGGCGGGGCTTCTGTTGTAAGTGCTTGGGCTTTGTGGCGACTCACAATGTTCGCTGAGATATATATACACGCAAGTTTGTATAATATATTTTTAACTGTCTTTTATGTACACGTAGGTTAGAATGATAATATACAAACTTACATGTATATACAATTTCAGTGAAATGAGTGAGGAGTCACCACAAACCCTGAGCACCCAAAACAGAAACCCTGCCACGGTTAAAACACCCAATCATCAACCCTTCCCAGCGACTACTGACATATCCGTGGGTAGCACCATGAAACTAAACAGATATAATTGCCTCCTTTGTTGTATAACTTTGCAACAATAAACCGTCAATCATCAACCCTTCCCAGCGACTACTGATATATCCGTGAGTAGCACCATGAAACTAAACAGATATAATTGCCTCCTTTGTTGTATAACTTTGCAACAATAAACCATCAACCATCAACCCTTCCTAGCGGTGCTCAGACAGACATGACAGGGAGATCATGTGGGTCGGGTGGAGCTAATCTAAAACGTCATTATTTCTTCGTCTATGCCAGTAATGACCTCAAAATGAACTGCTATCCCTCCCTGCATTCCTGAACCACGCACCTGCGTCTCTTTTCCTACTTGAACCATTACCGTTAATAGCCCCGAAATTGACCTCCTTTTCAGCCACCTCTTTTGATTTTTTTTTTTTCGTAGGAGCAGCGAGTAGTGGGCTTTTTTTTTTATTTTTTATTATAGTTTCCTTTTTTTGTGCCCTTGAGCTGTCTCCTTTGTTGTAAAAAAAAAAAAAAAATGAGCGGCTGTCCAACTCCCTCATGCAAGAGTTAGCCAGCATCTTCGTTATTTCATCACTGTTACTGATGCTAAACTCTGAAGTAGCCTTTCCCTAGTTTGCATCAATACACTGCTCCAGTCGTTTCAGAATAAATAAGCCATTTCTATTCTTTTTAGGTCGTTTTACGAACAGTAGGTAATTATAGTTTTGTTTATTATAATAATTGCTGCTCGCTCTATCAAGACAGCTCCCCAATCGTCGAAGAATAAGCCATTACGATTTTTATCTCGATCCTTAGAGAGACAGTATCTATTATAGTTTTACAGGAGGCTTTTTATCTTATTTGGCATTCGCTCTTGGCTGCCTCCTCTGCTGTATGGAAAAAAATAATACACGGGTAGCCTACTAATTGTTTATGACCCTGTGAAGAATTGATATTTTTCCCTCTCTCCTTGTATGTGAGCCGCGCCTCCATACTCCCAATACACTCAAATAAGCCTATATACACCTCAAATTACATATATTCATTCTCACCGCATTTAATCATCATTATGAACCATAAGAGAGAGGTATTTCGATCGCCTAACGACTCACACCATGTTTTCCTCAATCTATACTTCCGTTCCTCTTAAAACTTCGTAATTGCCAGTATCCCGAATTGCACCTCAGACTACACTTATATATCGTTATCAGCGCCTTTAATTACTTATATATACCATGAAAGGGACATTTAAGCAGTAGCCTAGTTTGCCCGGGGTGAGGGGTCGGTAATTATCAGGCTAAGGTCATCCTATAATTCCTTGTTTTCATTTATTTCATGCGGGATTTTATGCTTCCTCGCAAATCACCTTTTTTTTGTCGTCCTTCCTCCTTCCAAACTCCATATGCACAGTGCTTTCCGCAAAAAAAAAAAAAAAAAAAAAAACACTTTCGGCCACCTCTTTTGATTCTTTTTTTGTAGGAGCAGCGAGTAGCGTTTTTTTTTATTTATTATTTTTTTTTCCTTTTTTGTGCCTTGAGCTGTCTCCTTTGTTGTAAAAATAAACAAACAAATCAAAACTCACGAGAAATAAAATTGTCGTCCTCAGAATATGTAACAACGAGGAATAATATGTACTTAACCTTTTACTGAACCCTCTCGTAAAACCACAGCCTCTTATAGCACAAAAAAGAATATAGATTGGCTGTATTAACACGCCGACATCTCTTTTCCTACCTAATCAACTGGCGCTTCTGCTGTCATGTATTCTATTGACCTATAACTGAACCCTCTCGTAAAACCACAGTCTCTTATAGTCCAAAAAAAGTAATATAGATTGGTTGTATTAACACGCCGACATCTCTTTCACTTCCTAACCATACAAGTACTATTCTGTCGTCATATACGTATTCCTGTAAACCCAAAGCCTCCCGGAAAAGCAAAACCTCGGCATTAAAAAAAGGAAATACACGAGCACTACATCATCTGGAGCTAATGATGCTGCCGAGCCCTGGACGCGGCAGCCACGAGTAATGACCGCAGCCCCGCCCACCGCCATCACTGCTCGCTGGGCAGACAAACCCGAGAACTGTAATTCCCGGTGCTCGTTAGGCCGCCTCGCACACGTCACGGGCTCGGCTGAGGGGTATATATACCTGGGACGGCCACAGAAGGCAGTAGTATCCTCGACACAAGGCTAAAAACAACAATGGCGAGAAGGCAAACTCTGAGGAGTGTTCTCATACTCCACATACTTACCAGTGACGTGCTCGCCCACGTCATCAAGATACAAAATGGTGTAGGGTGGTCGGAGTCCTTCCGAGTTCCAGCTGGCCCTGGACACTCGATGGACTCTGACCTGCAGGACCTTCCCTCCGTTAAGGACACGGTGGAATCCAGCTTGGCATCTCGCGAGGTGCTGGCGAGGCTCCTCCGTGTCGCCAACAGCAACGGACTGCACTCTGGCCCTGGTCTCAAGACGATTCGAGACCGAGCCAGGCAGGCGAAAATCGCGGCGGGCGTTTTAAGTGGGATAATCCACCGCCGGAAGAGAGCCCTGGGTGACACGGATAACGAAGGTCTTACGCCTAACTGGTTCTCTCGCCTGGCCGAGAGGAACGTTATCTTTATCACCAGGGTCTTCAGGTCTCGGCGGTGGGGGAGGTACAGGTACACGATGAGTGTGTCCTCCCTCATACTCTTGGTGTCCACCATCACGCAAGTGTACCTGGACAGGCAAGGTATGGGGGATATCGGCGACACCTCGACTTACCTGGATTTCTACTGGCTCCTGTACGACGTACTTAATGAGGTCAAAGAGTTTGCGGACTTGAATTGCTATTACCCCACCTATTGGCCCGCCGCGTTGCTCGCCCCCGACCACTGCAATCCCTACCGCCTGGTGGAGGAGACCCGCCGTGCCTTGGAAAACAGAGGTGGTGAAATTCTGACAGAATTTAGGTCATTTACTAAATCTGGGGATTTGGTGTTGAGGATAAAAAATATCGTGCTTGAGAGACTTTAAGAAATGACCTCTTTGTTAGTGTCTTCCTAACATTATTTTTTATCTGCGGCAACTAAGTCTCCTGGAAAGTGACGCCTGAATTGTGTTTAAACTTCCTGCCTCGGGATTTCCAAGGCTTGCGTGCGGTGTTCCCTCCACCAGGCGGATGGGATGATGGGATCCAAACCCGTTGCTGACTCCACAGGTAAGAATATTTTACTGTATACTATCTTTGCGTGTTACAGCGGTGCGCGTGTTACAGCGGTGCATATTAGTTTAGTCCATGATTTTGTTATGTCCCTTTGAACTTGCCATTGCTCATTGCGTTTATCCCTCTCCTGATTGTTATTCCAGAGTGGAAGGAACTGCCTGCACCTCCTTTGTTTCTGCGGTAACGTGCGGGGAGGAAATTTAAGCAGCCATTGCTGCCATCCGGGTAAGAATCTTTAACTGTACAATCTTGGCTTGCATGTTACAGCATTAATATTAGTGGATTCGTCCACATGGGATGTTAGTGGATTCGTCCACATGGGATGTTCTCAATATGCTGTATCATTAGTCCCTTTGAAAAGACTGTTGCTCATTGGGATTCTCTCCCTAATGTTTATTCAGGGGTGTGAGGACTGACCTGAAGGACCTTCCCTCCATGATGGTCACGGTGGAACCCATCCTGATAACACGGATGCTCCTCCCCAGGCTGGCTTGGGCAACGAAAGCCACTGCCCCGCCACGGGTAGGAATGTTTTACTGTACCATCCTTGCTTGCGTGTTACAGCAGTGTATATTATCGGCTTCGTCCACATTTTCATTGTCCACATTTTCATTCTGTATCATTAATAACTTTATCATTAATAACTATTAATAACTTTGAATTGGTAATGGCTCATTAGGTTTATCCCTTCCCTAACTGTTATTCAGGAGTGAGGAACTCGCCTGAATATCCCCTTCCGGCCTTGCTGTAACGAAAGCCATTGCGATGGAGCCGTTGATCCATCACGAGTATGGATATTTTACTTGGATATCTTTGCTCGAGTATTACAGCAGTATCTATATCTATCTCTATCTGCTATGATTACTCTCAAACGACTATTACGTATTGGGTTTATCCCTTTCCAAATTCCTCTTCAGGAGTGAGAGGAACTGACCTGAACATCGCCTTCCTGCTTGCTGTAGGGGAAGCCTCTGCTGCTGGCCCTGCTGGAGAAAGTCTACCGTCTACGTCATTGTGCACCAGTACCCAAGACGGCCAGGCAGCTGGGAGCACAAGCCACCACAGGTAAGAAATCTTTACTGTATTTTTGCCTTTAATATTACAGCGATGTATTTGGTAAGTTTCCTCCAAATCTTTGTTCCCTATACACTATTTCATTAGTCTCTGAAACGAGAACTGCTCATCGGTTTGTGTTGTTCATTTCCTAAATGATACTCAGTGTGAAGGAAGTCTGCACCCACGCGGTCATTCTCCAAAATGGCGCATCGAGTCAGTTGTTCCCTGAATCCCCTGCAAAGCCTTCTCTCTGTGGCCACGGTGGAATCTAACATGATGGCACAGCCGCTGGCGAGTGTTGAGTCTGACTACTCTGTACAAGGTTGTGCACAACTATAGCGACGGAATGGATCACATTATACACTTGGGTGCCGATGAACACTGCTATTACCCGACATACTGGCCCGTCTCGTTGCTCGCCCCACTGCCTTCGATAGAGCCTTTGCTGCCACCAGGTAATATTTTTTTTTACTATTCTGGTATCAATTTTTATCCTTCTCTTGCATATTAGAGCATTGTTGTCCGCATGTGAATGTCCTCAATTTAAGTATGCTAGGCCTTTCTCTCAAGTTATAAGTGAATTTTTCCATTTCCCAGCTGTCTCTTTGATTTTTTCATTCCCCTTGTTGTCCACAGGGGTGGGTGGGTGGAGCCTGGGCTGGACCTCCCCTTCATGCTGTTCCTGCTGGAGAAAGTCTACCTCCCCTTAATGATCCTGCTGGAGAAAGTCTACCTCCCCTTAATGATCCTGCTGGAGAAAGTCTACCTCCCGTTAATGATCCTGCTGGAGAAAGTCTACCTCCCCTTAATGATCCTGCTGGAGAAAGTCTACCTTCCCTTAATGATCCTGCTGGAGAAAGTCTACCTTCCCTTAATGATCCTGCTGGAGAAAGTCTACCTCCCCTTAATGATCCTGCTGGAGAAAGTCTACCTTCCCTTAATGATCCTCCTGGAGAAAGTCTACCTCCCCTTAATGATCCTCCTGGAAAGTCTACCTCCCCTTAATGATCCTGCTGGAGAAAGTCTACCTTCCCTTAATGATCCTGCTGGAGAAAGTCTACCTCCCCTTAATGATCCTCCTGGAGAAAGTCTACCTCCCCTTAATGATCCTCCTGGAGAAAGTCTACCTCCCCTTAATGATCCTGCTGGAGAAAGTCTACCTACCCTTAATGATCCTGCTGGAGAAAGTCTACCTTCCCTTAATGATCCTGCTAGAGAAAGTCTACCTCCCCTTAATGATCCTGCTGGAGAAAGTCTACCTCCCCTTAATGATCCTGCTGGAGAAAGTCTACCTCCCCTTAATGATCCTGCTGGAGAAAGTCTACCTTCCCTTAATGATCCTGCTGGAGAAAGTCTACCTCCCCTTAATGATCCTGCTGGAGAAAGTCTACCTCCCCTTAATGATCCTGCTGGAGAAAGTCTACCTCCCCTTAATGATCCTCCTGGAGAAAGTCTACCTCCCCTTAATGATCCTCCTGGAGAAAGTCTACCTCCCCTTAATGATCCTGCTGGAGAAAGTCTACCTTCCCTTAATGATCCTCCTGGAGAAAGTCTACCTCCCCTTAATGATCCTGCTGGAGAAAGTCTACCTTCCCTTAATGATCCTGCTGGAGAAAGTCTACCTTCCCTTAATGATCCTGCTGGAGAAAGTCTACCTTCCCTTAATGATCCTGCTGGAGAAAGTCTACCCTTCCCTTAATGATCCTGCTGGAGAAAGTCTACCCTTCCCTTAATGATCCTGCTGGAGAAAGTCTACCTCCCCTTAATGATCCTCCTGGAGAAAGTCTACCTCCCCTTAATGATCCTCCTGGAGAAAGTCTACCTCCCCTTAATGATCCTCCTGGAGAAAGTCTACCTCCCCTTAATGATCCTCCTGGAGAAAGTCTACCTCCCCTTAATGATCCTCCTGGAGAAAGTCTACCTCCCCTTAATGATCCTCCTGGAGAAAGTCTACCTCCCCTTAATGATCCTCCTGGAGAAAGTCTACCTCCCCTTAATGATCCTCCTGGAGAAAGTCTACCTTCCCTTAATGATCCTGCTGGAGAAAGTCTACCTCCCCTTAATGATCCTGCTGGAGAAAGTCTACCTCCCCTTAATGATCCTGCTGGAGAAAGTCTACCTCCCCTTAATGATCCTCCTGGAGAAAGTCTACCTTCCCTTCCTGGTGAATTCAGTTTGAACTTCAACCCCTGCGTATTCTAGGGCCCGGCGGTGACCGTCTTTAGATCAGTGACATGTCTGAGTTCAGTTTGAACTTCATCCCCTGCGTTTTCTAAGGCCCGGCGGTGACAGTCTTTAGATTCAGTGACATGTCTGAGTTCAGTTTGAACTTCATCCCCTGCGTTTTCTAAGGCCCGGCGGTGACTGTCTTTAGATTCAGTGACATGTCTGAGTTCAGTTTGAACTTCATCCCCTGCGTTTTCTAAGGCCCGGCGGTGACAGTCTTTAGATTCAGTGACATGTCTGAGTTCAGTTTGAACTTCATCCCCTGCGTTTTCTAAGGCCCGGCGGTGACTGTCTTTAGATTCAGTGACATGTCTGAGTTCAGTTTGAACTTTATCCCCTTCGTCTTCAAAGGCCCGGCGGTGACCATCTTTAGATTAAGAGACCTACCTGAAACCTGTTTGAAAATCATCCCCTGCGTTGGATAATAGCGGTGCTCTTCCGAAAACCCTTTGACCTCAATAAGTATGCCATGAGCTAGCCAGTAGAAATTCGGTGAAAACCCTTTGACTTCAATAAGTATGCCATGAGCTAGCCAGTAGAAATTCGGTGAAAACCCTTTGACCTCAATAAGTATGTCATGAGCTAGCCAGTAGAAATTCGGTGAAAACCCTTTGACCTCAATAAGTATGTCATGAGCTAGCCAGTAGAAATTCGGTGAAAACCCTTTGACCTCAATAAGTATGTCATGAGCTAGCCAGTAGAAATTCAGTGAAAACCCTTTTGACGCGGCGGGCCAATAGGTGGGATAATAGCAGTTCTCGTCCGCAAACCCTTTGACCTCATTAAGTATGTCTTATAAGAGCCAGTAGAAATCCAGGTAAGTCGAGGTGTCGCCGATATCCCCCATACCTTGCCTGTCCAGGTACACTTGCGTGACGGTGGGTCCAAGAGTATGAGGGAGGCCACACTCATCGTGTGTCGCCGATATCCCCCATACCTTGCCTGTCCAGGTACACTTGCGTGATGGTGGGTCCAGGAGTATGAGGGAGGCCACACTCATCGTGTACCTGTATCTCTCCCACCGCCGAGATCTAAAGACCCTGGTGACGAGGACAACCTTCATCTCAACTAAGCGAGACAGCCAGTTAGGCGCAAGATCTTGGTGTATGCTGTGTGTCCAGGGTTAGCTGGAACTCGGAAGGACTCCGACCAGCCTACACCATTTTGAATCCGGACAACGTGGGCGATCACGTCATCCGTAAGTGTGAGAAGAGTATAAGAAACGTCTTCCAAGTTGGTGTTCTCGCCATTGATGTTGGAAACGAACGACACAACACGCGAGAAATCGAGTGGTATCTAGACCGTGTCGGGGTTTATGACTGCCTTTTTTTTTTTTTTTTTTTTTGTGTGGTTGTTTTTTTTTTTTTTTTTTTTTTTGTGTGTGTGTGTGTGTGTGTGTGTGTGTGTGTGTGTGTGTGTGTGTGTGCGCAAGATTTATCCCCTAGTATCAAAAGGGGAACGGGCCCGTGTCCGAAGACGGCCCAGGAAACTACCTCTGTACTTCTGCAAGGTGGGATTTTCAGGCTTTTGGAGTTTCAACTTTGGCTGTTGTAAATATTTCAACTTGGGCTGTAGTAATTATTTTAACTTAGCCTGTAGTATTAAATTTTTAACTTCAGCTTTTGGAATTATTTATAGTGGTACATAAATGCAATCTAAATACCGAAGTTATTGTCCATAAATTATCTAAAAATGATGCAAAAAAAAATACATTCAACTATTTTTTCCTGTTTTTAATTTTACCATGTGGTTGACATCCTGTTTTTAATTTTACCATGTGGTTGACATGCATGCTCAACCTTCAAGGAGGCTATTAAGTCTGCTGTAAAAACTATAACTTGATGTCAAAACTTTTAAATTAATAAGGAAATATTCTGACTATTTACCAGAGTATCCAATTGTATTTATCACAAGTAGCCAATAAGGAAATATTCTGAATATTTACTATGAGTATCAATAGTATTTATCACAAGTAGGCAATAATACAGACAAAAAAATTACCCCACTCACAAGTCTGCGATGTGTTTGTTCTATATCATTAAAATTCTTGCCTGTGGACGGACATTTGAAATATAACAGTCTAGGCAAGAGGTGTATTGCTAGCCATACTGCAGTGACACTTTTGACCTTCACAAATAGGTCATTCCAGTATATGCAATTTGTGTCCGTCGTGTATGATTTAGTTAAGAAGTAACTGTTCCCTAGGATAACGCGAGTGTGCAATGTGAAGTGTAGCTGAACAGTGCTGCCGCTGCTGCCCAGGACCCCCAACTTTCAAGGAGCAGCACACCAGCCGTCACTCCAGCCTAGATCCACTTCCGGCTCGTCTGTTGTGTTCACAGGCGGCCTCAAGTGATAGTGTCATGGACCACTTCACTAAGTTTTAAAAAGTTATAATAAAGCTGCAAAACAGGAACGTGTGGTTCACTGAAACCCTTCCTAGCTACTTACATACGTCGATAGCTGTGTATCCTGTATTTGCCCCTAAATGTGGTGCTACGGCCAGAGGTGGGCAAGTGCGGTACTTAGTGCGGTAGTACCGCATGTTTTGTATTTTTATACTGTCTAGAATATGCATATATAGACAGTCAAGTGAATTATAGCCTGTATAAGCAAGAGACGTTACCTAAAGATGTGTGTACGTAATTTCTGTGTGTTAAATTCACTACAGAAACCTATAGAAGATACGATATTTGTCAATCAAAGACAATGAAAGCCAGTTTAGATTATATTTGAGTTACCGCTCGACGTGAATTCTTTAGATTTTATTTGCGTTACCGTTCAACGTGAATACTTTCGTTTTCTATTTCATCTCTCCACCTGCTGACGTCATTTTCAGCGCGCCGGGTGACCCGCTGTCGCTGATCCTGGTCGTTTTCACGTCTCTCCACTTATTTCCGTCACTATTATACGTTTTCATACTCCTGCAACTACCGAGGTTATCGCATTGCATTGTCATGTTCAGGAACCACCGATACAAGCAGTCAGACGGAAAAATAAACCTGAGGCGGCAGTGTTTACCGCCTTACCACGCCTGCGGTAACTCACTTACGGGTGCTCGGGCCGCGGTGACTGTTAGCCTTACCGGAGGTGCGGTAAGTGGTTGATGAATGCGAATTTACCGGGTGGGCGAAGATACCGAAGCCTACCAGCCACAGGTCCGGTAAATGGTATGATGAATCCAGCCCCTGGAGGTTATACTGTTATTGTGTCCGAGTGCACATGGCAACTTTGCATCCTTCCTCATCATTTTAACAGTTACGTCTTTGGCCTCAAGCTTGAAATGCTTTAAAAAATATTTTTCAACTACTCCTTTTTGGACTATTGCTACTCACACTTGTTAATAATAAGGCAACAATATATTAATTTCATATATTTGTTACATAGAAACTATGACGTCATTGTACAAACCCTTCCTGCGTCGTGACTGGCTCAGTCTGGCTGACATCTGACTGTTGATTGGCTGGTTGTGGGTATGGGACCAAGCCAGTATACAGTTCGAATAATGCCCCGGGACACAGGGCAGGTGTGGCATCCGGGTAACCACAGTTTACCTTCCCCAGGTTTCCCCAGATACTTAGTTATCGACTAGCCCGAAAGGGAGGATGCACTCGCCAACTGTTCGGGCCGAGACTGGAACCTGGACCCGCGGATTCTTAGCTAGGCACGCTAACCACTAGACCACGGAGGGGCACGGGCGGAAGGGTGAGGGAGTTATCATGTTACCGGTATATATGTAGCAGACAATATACAACTATTTATTATTATTATTTTTTTACACCAAAGGAAGCAGCTCAAGGGCAACAGAAAGAAAGTGTAATAAAAAGCCGCTAACCGCTGCTCCTATAAAAGACGAAGTAAAGAGTAGCCAACAGAGAGGTCAATTTCATAATCTTTCTTTTTTATCTTCCTTTTTCTCTTTTCTTAATCTTTTACCTTCCTTTTTCTCTTTTCTTACAGTCTTTTACCTTCGTGTTTCTCATTTCTTTCCTTTTTACCTTCAACTCTTCTTTTTCTTCCTCGTTTTTTTCTTTTTTTCTTTTTGATGCTCACCGGCGTGTGTGTGTGCGGGAGGCAATGTCATTAGTGTTCCTTCTCTTTTTCCTTCTTTTTCCTTTCCTACACCCACGCCACGTCATGTCCTTATATTTCTTTCTTTTTCAACCGTCTTTTCTGCATCCACGGCGCCTCATTTCATTATTTTCATTATTTTTCACCCCGTTTTTCTTTTCCCTCTTCTACTTCCGCTGCCTCATTTCATTACTTTTTACATATTTTCCTCCTTTTCTTTTCTTTTCTCTACATCCACGTCACCTCATTTCATAATCTTTCTTTTCTCTCTTCTTTTTTCTCTTTTCTTACAGTCTTGTACCTTCCTTTTTCACTTTTCTTTCCTTTTTACCTTCTACTTTTCTTCTTCCTCGTTTTTTTCTTCTTTTTCTCCTCTTCCTCCTTCTTTTTCTTTTTCTTCTTCTTGTTCTTCCTTTTACTCTTTTACTATTTTCTTAAAATTCTTTCCCGTTCTTTCACCTTCATTTTCTCCTTTTTTTCTTTTACCTTCTTTTTTCTCTTTTCTTTCCTTTTATACCTTCTTTTCTTCTTCTTTTCTTCTTCTTCGTCCTCTTCTTCATAGTTTTTCTTCATTTTCTATTCCTCTTCTTTCTTCTATTTTTTTCTTGCTTTTACTATTTCCTCTTTTACTATTTTATTTCCTCTTTTCTTACATTTTTTTTTCCCGTTCTTTCACCTTCATTTTTCTCTTATCTTCTTTCTCACTTCTTTTTCAGCCTTGTAACTCGGCCCTAACCTCGGCGGGGCGGATCAGACCCTCATTACTGCCTGCACCAACACGTTTTTTCTTCGGCTTAACTTGCATGATTAAGACACCCGCTGGAGGACGTCGAGGCCCCGCCAGCAAACAGCGAACGTCCTCTGCCTGACCCGCCTCTCCTCGCCCCTCGCCGCCGCCGCCCCTTAGAAAACATGTGATGGTCGTCTTCTTCTTCTTCTTCTTCTTCTTCTTCTTCTTCATCATCATCCTCTTCTTCCTTCTTGTTCTTGTTCTTGTTCACAGATACCAAGTCGATGATAAAATGTTTGTGATTCTATTTTGTGTTATATTTTCTTCTTTTTCCTTTTCTTCTTCTTGTGCTTCGATTTGGTATTTACTTGTTCTTCTTCGTCTTTGTTTTCCTGTTTTTTTCTTTTTTTCTTCTTCTTTTCTTCTTCTTCTTCTTCCTCCTCTTCTTCCTTCTTGTTCTTGTTCTTGTTCTTATTTTCTTCATCTTCTTTTTCTTCTTCTTCTTTTTCTTCTTTTTCTTTTTCTTATTCTGCTTCTTCCTCCTCCTCCTCCTCTTCTCATTCTTTTCTTCCTCTTCCTATTCTTTTTCTACTTCATCTTCTTTTTGTTTCTTCTTCCTTTTCTATTTGGTGTTTCTTCTTTGTCTTCTTCTTCTTCTTCTTCCTCTTCTTTCTTTTCTTCTTGGCGATGGTAGTGGTGGTGGTTACGCTGATGTTGATGATGACTATATTAGTGGTGGTGGTGGTGGAGGTGGTGGTAATGATGGTGGTGGTGGTGGTGGTGTATGGGGAAAGTCATAATGATAATAAAGATAACTATGATGATGATGATGATGATACTTAAGATAATGATGGATGTAATGGTGGTCTTGGTGGTGGTTAAGATTCTGATAATGATGATTATAATGATGATGATAGAAGGAGGGGGAAGAAAAAGGAGAAGTACAAGAAAAAAAAAGAAAAAAGAAGAAAAAGAAGAAAAAGAAAAAAGAAGAAAGCGAGGAGGAGGAAGACGAAGAAGAAGATGAAGAAGACGAAGATGAAGAAGACGAAGAAGAAAAAGAAGAAGAAGAAGAAGATGATGAACAAGAACAAGAAGAAAAAAAGATGATGAACAAGAACAAGAAGAAAAAGAAGAACAAGAGGAAAAAGAAATACCAAATCGAGGCACACACTTTATCGTGACTGAAGAAAGTGACTAAAATCGTTACAATGGATGTTATAGCGAAGAGGCCAAATCACCTTCCTCATCATCTTCGAACAAGGCTCTCATAAGTAGGTCTGGGTGCGAGAGGGATTTAGGGGTCTTAGTGAGCTCTGATCTCCGTCCAAGGGCACAATGCATTCAAGCTAGAAATCGAGCTAATAGGGTACTGGGATTTATTTCAAGGAGCGTAAGCAACAGAAGCCCCGAAGTCTTCCTCAAACTATATTTAGCATTAGTTAGACCTCATCTTGACTATGCGGTTCAGTTCTGGTCACCCTACTATAGAATGGATATCAAAATGTTAGAATCGGTGCAGAGGAGGATGACTAAGATGATTCAGGGGTTGAGAAACTTGCCATACGAGGAAAGACTCAAACAGTTAAACTTGCATTCTCTAGAAAGGCGAAGGGTGCGTGGAGACATGGTCGAGGTTTATAAATGGATGAAGGGCTTTAATAAGGGAGACATTCATAAGGTTTTGTTGATAAGAAAACCGGGTAGGACACAGTAACGGGTTTAAACTGGATAAATTCAGATTCAACAGGACATGAAGCAAAATTGGTTTACTAACATGGTGGTGGATGAGTGGAATAGGCTTAGCAGTCATGTGGTGAGTGCTAATACAATTGTCACATTCAAAAATAGACTAGATAAATTCATGGACAGCGATATTAGGTGGGGTTAGATACACGGGAGCTTAGGGTCAAAGGAGCTGCCTCGTACAGGCCTACCGGCCTCTTGTAACTCCTGCGTTCTTATGTTCTTATGTTCTAAGGCAATGAAGAGGTCGGTTCCTAATTTCCCTTAAGACCAAGATGTAAAGAAAGGGAGGTCAACTCAAGGTCGGCTCAATACGCGTCCCATTCCGCGCAACCTTTCGAGGCTCCTCCCTCTGACCAAGTGACGTAGCACAGGGTATGAAAAAAGTTGACCGAGCAGGCAACCCCTCCAGTCACATTCACACCGCAACAAGTGAAGGGACCTGCTGGCCTGCCTCTCTCTCTCTCTCTCTCTCTCTCTCTCTCTCTCTCTCTCTCTCTCTCTCTCTCTCTCTCTGTCTCTCTCTCTCTCTCTCTCTATCTCTCTCTCTCTCTCTCTCTCTCTCTCTCTCTCTCTCTCTCTCTCTCTCTCTCTCTCTCTCTCTCTCTCTCTCTCTCTCTCTCTCTCTCTCTCTCTCTCTCTCTCTCTCTCTCTCTCTCTCTCTCTCTCTCTCTCTCTCTCTCTCTCTCTCTCTCTCTCTCTCTCTCTCTCTCTCTCTCTCTCTCTCTCTCTCTCTTTACCCTTAACATGTTTTCTCTTGAGAAACGTCGCCTCCGAGGAAAACTGATCGAATGTTTTAAAAATACTTAATGGTTTCACGAATGTAGACAGATCAACATTGTTTATGATCGATGACACTTTGCACGAGGAACAATGGCGTAAAACTCAGATGTGAACAAGTAAATTCAGACTGCACCAAATTTTCTTCACCAACGTTGTAGTGCGAGAATGGAATAAGCTCCCATCATCAGTGGTCCAGTGTAACACGATTGACTCCTTCAAAAATAAGCTCGACCGTCACTTCCTTCAACTTAATATCAACTAGAGTAGAAATGCAACGTTTTGGAGTCTTCTGATTAATGTAAAATCACTTAGGTTTAAGGACAGACCACCAAGTCTGGACCATGGGGTCTGTGTGGTCTGATTTTCTATGTAAATCTATGTAAATCTATGTAAATCTCTCTCTCTCTCTCTCTCTCTCTCTCTCTCTCTCTCTCTCTCTCTCTCTCTCTCTCTCTCTCTCTCTCTCTCTCTCTCTCTCTCTCTCTCTCTCTCTCTCTCTCTCTGTGTGTGCCCCGTATACTTGTGTGTGTGTGTGTGTTTCCGTGGATCTTCAGTCAAACCACGATTTCCGCTGGCGTGGCTCTAATTTTTTCTTGCTATTGCTGCTGCTGATGGTGGTGAGTAATACCGTCGTCCTTTTGTAAAATCAACCGTAGCTTTGGAAGATCGTGGACGCGTCAGAAAACCACGGAAATATGAGAGCCACGCCAGCGGAAATCGTGGTTTGACTGAAGATCCACGGAAAATTTGGCCAGTGTAATAGCCCTTTAGTGTACCTTTACGATCCACCGTCTTCCACTACACGCCCTCCTACGCCACGATGTGTACAGTGCCGGCCAACGTGTCATTACGGGCACGTTTGCAGCAGTTATTGTGCATGTTTGTGCTGCCGTTGTCCAAACACTCGCCACGCCCACGCCCACCACCCTGAGCGGGCGAGGTGACCTGCACCACCGCCTCAGGCATTCCTTACAGCTTAAACTCACTCCACGGGCGAAGGACCGCCGCCTTCCTGTTTTTAAAGGAACGCACATAAATGAGTTTCGTGGATTTCTCGAAAGTTAAAAAGATTGGAATTCATCACGACGGCCGCGAACCGGACGGAAACTGCTTCCACATCAACAAGTTGCCTTAATGAACTAACTGTGCACGTGAGGAGATGCGAGCACGTGATAATGATCGATGAAAATATTCTTTTAATCTGAGCCAGAAAGTCGCGGGTCCTCAGGGTGAATATCACGCCTGTAGTGCAGGCAGCGACTTCATGAGAGTTAGGGAAATACACTTCAGTGTTTATGAGTATTACACACACGAGATTATCCCCCGGGTGTCATGTTCCCGTTGCCTTCACGACGACGAGGCACGAAAGAGGCTCAAGTCACGCCGATGAGGCACGAAAGAGGCTCAAGTCACGCCGATGAGGCTGAAAGAGGCTCAAGTCACGCCGATAAGGCACGAAAGAGGCTCAAGTCACGCCGATGAGGCACGAAAGAGGCTCCAAGTCACGACGATGAGGCACGAAAGAGGCTCCAAGTCACGACGATGAGGCACGAAAGAGCCTCAAGTCACGACGATGAGGCACGAAAGAGCTCCAAGTCACGCCGATGAGGCACGAAGGGCTCAAGTCACGACGATGAGGCACGAAAGGGCTCAAGTCACGACGATGAGGCACGAAAGAGGCTCAAGTCACGACGATGAGGCACGAAAGAGGCTCCAAGTCACGCCGATAAGGCACGAAAGAGGCTCAAGTCACGCCGATGAGGCACGAAAGAGGCTCAATGTCACGACGATGAGGCACGAAAGAGGCTCCAAGTCACGACGATGAGGCACGAAAGAGGCTCCAAGTCACGACGATGAGGGCACGAAAGAGGCTCCAAGTCACGCCGATGAGGCACGAAAGAGGCTCAAGTCACGACGATGAGGCACGAAAGAGGCTCCAAGTCACGACGATGAGGCACGAAGAGGCTCCAACTCACGACGATGAGGCACGAAAGAGGCTCCAAGTCACGACGATGAGGCACGAAAGAGGCTCAAGTCACGACGATGAGGCACGAAGAGGCTCCAAGTCGACGATGAGGCACGAAAGGGCTCAAGTCACGACGATGAGGCACGAAAGAGGCTCCAAGTCACGACGATGAGGCACGAAAGGGCTCCAAGTCACGACGATGAGGCACGAAAGAGGCTCCAAGTCACGACGATGAGGCACGAAAGGCTCCAAGTCACGACGATGAGGCACGAAAGGGCTCCAAGTCACGACGATGAGGCACGAAAGAGGCCCTAGTCACGACGATGAGGCACGAAAGAGGCTCCAAGTCACGACGATGAGGGGATGAAGGCACGAAAGAGGCTCCAAGTCACGACGATGAGGCACGAAAGAGGCTCCAAGACACGACGTTGGGGCACGAAAAGGGCTCACGACGATGAGGCACGAAAGAGGCTCCAAGTCACGACGATGAGGGCACGAAAGGGCTCCAAGTCACGACGATGAGGCTGAAAGAGGCTCAAGTCGACGATGAGGCACGAAAGAGGCTCAAGTCACGACGATGGGGGCACGAAAGAGCTCCAAGTCACGACGATGAGGCACGAAGAGGCTCCAAGTCGACGATGAAGGCACGAATGTGGCTCAAAGTCTCGACGTTGAGGCACGAAAGAGGCTCCAAGTCACGACGATGAGGCACGAAAGAGGCTCACGACGATGAGGCACGAAAGAGTCTCCAAGTCACGACGATGAGGCACAAAAGAGGCTCCAAGTCACGACGATGAGGCACGAAAGAGGCTCCAAGTCACGACGATGGAGGCACGAAAGAGGCTCCAAGTCACGACGATGAGGCACGAAAGAGGCTCCAAGTCACGACGATGAGGCACGAAAAGAGGCTCCAAGTCACGACGATGAGGCACGAAAGAGGCTCAAGTCACGACGATGAGGAGGCACGAAAGGGCTCCAAGTCACGACGATGAGGCACGAAAGAGGCTCAAGTCACGACGATGAAGACAATTTGCACGCTGGCCGCCTCATCAGCGAAGCAGCGCGTGTCCTGCCCGCCGCCCTAACGATGCCATCAGCACGCCGGCCCGGCACCACGCCCCACCTGAAACATTTATTTTCACTTCGTCCCTTTGTCGGCGACTATTCTGTTCAAAAAGAGTTAATATCAGCGACTTGTAATTTATTGTACTTGTATACGCTGATACATGGCGTGGGCGTTTTAATAATTGCGTACCCTATGTGCACGTACCCGCCTAATGTAATACAATTATCGTGGAGTTCGTAAAGCGGAGTGGCCAGTACCAGCAGCAGATTAATATTCCCCTCCTTGAAGCTGGAAGCAAAAATGGCGAGCAGACTGTTCCGACGTTTGCATTTAGGATGTATAATGGAATAAGGTCCTGATTAAGGCGCGGCAACAAGCCGGCGAGAACACGTCCTGCAGAGTAGCAAGGCTCGGGGACCGATGAATTGTTTGGGGGACGCGTTACAATGGAATCAGAGCCGACAAAAGATGCCGCGAACACTACTGAAAAGGAGGAAAATCCATGACGGAGACAAGGTCTTTCTTCCTATGAATCGCTGTGAGGAACCGTCGATAATTACCATCGCTCCTTTCACGGCCAAGCGGCGCTGCCTTGGTGCGGGGATGATTTGTGAGAGGAATTAGAGGGACGAAGAACAATTATATTGCAAGGATTTAGTATATCTGAGACACGAGACTTCCAATCAAGGCAATTAGTCAGGGAGGATCGAGGAAGTCTTGTGGCGGGGCGCAGAGTAATTACTGTGAAAGAAAAGGTAACTGACTGTTGGCAGGAAGCGGCTGTGTGGTGGATAATGTTTCTGATGCGTTGACGCCACAAAGCTGTTATGTTCTGTTGTTCATTAGAGGAAGGTAAAGTTTGGGACATACGCTATGGCTGCGCGTGGCCTCGGTGTTCATTTCTGTCGCATTGGCCCTTGAGCCTGTGGTGGGTGAGAATCCATCATCCCGGGACAAAGCCAGTGTGGCATCCGGGTTACCACAGTTTACCTTCCCCAGGTTTCCCCAGGTACCCATTTATCGGCCAGCCCAAAACGGAGGGTAAACACCTGGGTGAGCTGCACGCCAACTGTCCGGGCCGGGACTCGAACCCAGGCCCGCGGATTCGCAGCTAGGCACACTGCCCGCTGCGCCTCGGAGGCGGTAGAGTAGAGCACATACTCAATTCAGAAGTTTCGTGGTTCCTACAACAAAGTTAGTGCATACATTGTGAAAGAAAATGCAACTTCTGAGTGATGTGTGAATGAGACCATGCACGTATATGTGATGCATAATAAACTGGAAAAAAATAACACTTGGAGGAATGGAATTCCGTAAATATAATAAAACTCTGCAAAAAAATACCGTAGAGTTATATTCTGTTCTCTTGGCTGAAGCCGCGATGGATGTGAACCTCTTACCAGGAGACGCAATGGAGCTTCTTACATCCGCATTACTTCTTTCGCATTGTTTATGAAGCCAAGCGGGTGCACGGACGAGTACTGGCGGAGTGCCAAATTATAACAACATTTTCAACTTCTCAAAAATCTTACGCAGTTTTTCTTGCCTATCGCGTTTGACTCATTCCGATCCATTGCATCTGACAAAACACCAGCGCCGCCAACAATAAAGTCTTCGAAAGTCTTCCTCTGTAAACGACAGGGGAACGACGCACGGCGGCGACATATACTACACCATTCATAGTGAGCAGCCGTGCACAGACATCTACAGCACACGAGCGGTACTTGACTGTGCAAAGATGAGGCTCAGGACCGTATCTTCAAGCCCGTATCCTCAAGCCCGTATTTTCAAGCCCGTATTCTTAAACGTCTCAGCGCCTCAGTTCGCCTGTTTTAAAAGCCTCTCGTATAAGTTTATGTGATTTTCGTGGACTGTTTTGTGACCTTAAGGGTGGTTCGACACGACTGCTGCTTCTTGATCGGGAAAATCACACAAGAAAACCTGATTACTCATCCCTGAGGCTTTGGACAATAATCATAACTGGAGCCCGATACCTTTGAGAATACGGACCTTTGTCACTTCGGGGCTCACACACCCACATTTGGTAAGGCTTTCGTAGAGGTTGTGTTAGTATTTCGATGGGTAGTTTCTCAGCCTGGTGAGAGTAAGCCGCGTAGTAGTAAGTTAGCATAAGTACGACTCATGCCTCAAACATTTTGGGACTTACACACCCACATTTGGCAAGGCTTTCAGTAGAGGTTGTGTTAGTATTTCGATGGGTAGTTTCTTGAGTACAATGTTACCTGGTGATAGTAAGTTAGCAATAGTAAGTTAGTAGTAGCTTAGTAAACAGTAATAGTAAGTACGACTCATATTCTCAAACATTTTGGGACTTCTTACACACCACATTTAATGAGGCTTCTCAGGGTTGTGGTAAAATATTTCGATGGGTAGTTTCTTGAGCCTGGTGACGGCAGCCTAGCAAAGTGAGTTAGTAGTAGTTAAGTAAAAGTAGGTGAGCTCAAATTCTGTGAACATAAGAGCACTTGCACCCACTAGTAAGACACCACGGCAGGTTTATCATTTAGTTCCATGGTAAGCTTCATGAGCCTAGTGATGGCAAAGGGTACATAAAATCAACTGGGAATGAAATAAAGACAGATAAAGCTTGTCAAAGCATATTGGAAGCAACATGTAAAAACTTATAAAATCAAAGAGAGAGAAGTAAAGACAAAATAAAGCTTGTGGTCAGCATAGTAGAGCAAAAGTAAAAGGTCCAAATCCAACTGGAAAAGAAATATAGAGTAACAGTTTGCCGTTAGCATTTGGAGTAGAAGTAAAAGTTCATAAAATCAACTGGGAAGGAAGTAAAGAAATAAAGCTGTCGTCAGCATATTGAGCAATGAAGTAAAAAGTCCAGGAAAAGTGTCCTAGGTAGAGCTTTTTCGGTGAGGTCGTATTAGTCCGAAGCGCTTTTAATCAACCCTTTTTGGCACACGGTGTATATGTACAGACGAGAAACTGCAACAACACAGTGAAAATATCCATGAACACCACTGAATGCCGGGATCAGACGAGCCTTCTTGGGCAGCACACCAACTATGCCGCCGATGTCCAATGATGCAGGGCTGGAGTCATGTTGCAGTTTCTAATGTGTATATAGGTAGTATTAAGTGTTTCCATTGGTATTACTAAGCCTGCTACTATGTTACTATTAAGCTTACTATCACTAGGCTCAAGAAATTCTCCTTCGAAACACTAACACAGCCTCTACGAAAGCCTCATCATCTGTGTGTGTGTGTGTGTGTGTGTGTGTGTACGTGTGTGTGTGCTAATGGTGCCTCGCTGTGTGTGTGTGTGTGTGTGTGTGTGTGTGTGTGTGTGTGTTTGTGTGTGTGTGTGTGTGTGGTGCGTGCGTGCGTAGCGTGTGTGTGTGTGTGTGTGTGTGTGTGTGTGTGTGTGAGCCCCTAAATGTTTAAGGTTCATATTCTTAAAAGTATCGGGCTGCCATTACGATTATTTCCCAAGGCCACAGAGAAGATAACTCAATTTTTCTTGTGCGATTTTCCCTTTCAAGAGAGTTCTAATTTAAAAGAAAGAAAAAAATGAAAGCTTGTCGTCAGCATATTGAGCAGAAGTAAAGGCCATAAAACAGAGCAGCGTGTATCCTCTGAAGGCAAGTGTCTGGTGGGTTGACGAGGCTCAGAGAAGCTTACGCCGCTGAGTGACTGCGATCCCTCGAGGCTACTGATGCGCCTGTTCTTTTGTCTCTAAGGGGGGACTTGGAGGATGTTTTTTTCTGTACCTTTTTGCTTATACTTACTGATAGTGATTTTCCTGGAAGTTATTGATGCGCCTGTTCTTTTGTCTCTAAGGGGAGACTTTGGGGATGTGTTTTTCTGTACCTTTTTACTTATACTTATTGATAATGATTTTCTTGGAGGTTATTGATGCACCTGCTTTCTCTTCTTGGGTACTTTGGGATTTTTCTGTCTTTTTACGGGGTATTTTATGGATTTTTCTGTCTTTTTACAGGGTATTATATGGATTTTTCTGTCTTTTTACGGGGTATTTTATGGATTTTTCTGTCTTTTTACGGGGTATTTATGTGATTTTTATGTCTTTTTTATAGGGGCACTTTATGGATTTTTCTGTCTTCTTTACGGGGGAACTTATGGATTTTCTGTCTTTTTACATTTTTATGATTTTTTCTGTCTTTTACGGGAGTACTTTATGGATTTTTCTGTCTTTTACGGGAGTACTTATGGATTTTTCTGTCTTTTTACGGGGTATTTATGTGATTTTTATGTCTTTTTTATAGGGGCACTTTATGGATTTTTCTGTCTTCTTTACGGGGGAACTTATGGATTTTTTTTACGGGGGAACTTAATTTTTTTTTACGGGATACTTTATAGATTTTTTTTTGTCTTTTTTAAGGGGGTACTTTAGTAATTTTAAGTGGGTAATTCACTGATTTTTGTCTATTTTACGGGGGTACTTTGATGATCTTTGTCTTTATTATATGGGGTATTTTATTGATTTATCTGTCTATTTTACGGGGGTACTTTGGTGCTTTATATATATATATATATATATATATATATATATATATATATATATATATATATATATATATATATATATATATATATATATATATATATATATATATATATATATAAGTTTTGACATGTACCTTAGGGATTTTCGCCACCTTTATACTTTTACCTCAGCTATTTTTTCACATTTTTATTAACAACATACGCGTTTACCTTACAACATTTTACCTTTTTCTAGTAACATTCTTTTAAACCATAACAGCCTCTTCTATTTACTATTTTACCAGCAGTTATACTTCAATAACCACTATGCGAATCTGAATAAACCCGTGAACTTGAGGCCATAATCGGCACGTATTCTAAGAAGCTTTCGGGTCTCTCAACAACTATTTCCTAAAGTCACAAAGGAGATTAGTCGGGCTCTCAAGAGTGTTTTTTTTTTAATGTTCACTATGCAGATGCCTCGTCAAACTATGAACAGGCTCATAAAACTACGCATGGAAATACTAACACAACATCCTCTACGAGAACCTTACCAAATGTGTGTGTGTGTGCGTGTGTGTGTGTGTGTGTGTGTGTGTGTGTGTGTGTGTGTGTGTGTGTGTGTGTGTGTGTGTGTGTGTGTGTGTTACTGTTTCTGCGTCCACCTTATCTAAACTCAGCTGCGTGCAATCCTAGCTCCAAGCTCCCCAAAACCAGCGTCTTTTCGCAGCCTACCTCCTGGAGCGAGGCACATACTATGTACACAAGGACTCTAGGCTCCTAGCCGTACACACCAAACACTTTGATGGCTTCCCCGCCAGTGCATCGTGTTTCGAACAAGCGGCCGCGCAGCCCCGACAGGGGCGAGACGCTGCGGCTGGTGCTAAAAGCCGCCGTCGGTGCCCGCCAGGAAGAGGCGGCTCAGCAGCCACCCGTGTCTTCACGTGGATGACCACAACCGTGTGCTGGGTTCTGTGAACGGCCACGCGTGCCTTTTCCAGCTGGACTCCGGGGCCCAGATCACCTTCCTCTTCCACACCATGGCCAAGAGGCTGGGGCTGATCACCGGCACGGAGCTCACCGAAAAGCAGGAGATCGACCTCTGGATCGGCTCGCGGGTGCTGGACGTCATAGAACTGAAGGCCGTCCCCATCAGTCTGGGGGGCGGCGTGGAGATGGTCGTCCCCGCCACTGTGTTCCCGGCGTGGCTGGAGGACATGTACGACGCAGACGAGGTCGTGCTGGACGCCCACCAATTGCGGCGCGGCAGCATGGTGCAGGTGTTTCAGCCTGACGGCAGTGACTCTTCGTCTGCCATCCGGCAGCAGCTGCGGCGGAGGCCGAGGAAACGGAGCGTTCCGTGGAGCCTGACGTCCTCTGGGTGCGGGAGGGCGGCGCGGCGTGGCACAGGCCCATGACGGTGTTGCTGGACACTGGCGCCCAAGGCTTCCACGTGTCTGAAAGACGCCGCAAGCTCCTCGCGAGCAGGAAAGGCCGCAGGACGCCCAAGCGCGTCGTGCTGGATTTGGGCGACGGCTGCCGCGTGAACGCCGCGCCGCTGGAGGAGGTGGCTCAACGACCATGACTTTGTCATGGGCGTCTCCCCTCCTGTGCAAGTACGGCGCCGTGTTGGACCACGCCCGCCACACGCCTGCCTTCAAGACCGGCTCCCAGTGGCGGGGAGGTCAGCACACAAGGCCCCTCAGCAGGGGGTGGTCAGCACCACAAAGGTTCCACTAAGCAGCTCGTCGGGAACAAGGCGGCGTGGAGGCGAGACAAGCGATGGTGAGGATAACAGTTAAGCATGGCACACTCAAACACCAAGCCAGCACCTAGGCTCACAGGGAAGGGTGGCCAACACACCTCCAAGTAAACGAGAGGGATTTATGTCTCGCCGGACGATGAGCTTAGGTGTGGTTAGTTTGCAGGAGCTGCTCTGAATAAGCCTGCACCGGCCTTGCAGACTCACTTATGTTCTTCTTTTCTCTATCTCTCCATCTACTCTAATACTTTTCAGGTGTACATTACAGCCTCTTTCACACATCCACGTATCGCTTCTCCACGTATGCCTTTCACGTATGCATGTGATTTTTGGCCCATACGTGGCCATACGCGGGTTTGTTGCCGCGATCAACTGGATACGTGTCAGGGAATACGGTGCCGATGTAATGCAAAGCTTGCACGGTCAACATAACGACGCCATAACGTAAGTACGAGGTAATGCGTATCAAGCCTACGCACTGCGCAAGCATGACTGACGCTTACCCGAATCTCCTTTCTCACACTACATTCCTTCTTTCTCTCCTTCCTTATTCCCTTTTCCTTCCATCTCTTCCTAAATTTATCCATGACTTTCTCTCTCTGTCTTCGCTGAAGCACTTAAATCTACACTCTAAAAGGCGAAGGTTGCGAGTAGACTTGATCGAAGTCTATAAATGGATGAAGGGCTTTAATAAAGGGGATGTCAATAAGATTTTGATAGTAAAAGAGCCAGGTAGGACGCAATGGTTTTTAGTTAGACAAATTCAGATTCAACAAAGACATAGGC
This sequence comes from Eriocheir sinensis, assembly GCF_024679095.1. Classification (NCBI taxonomy): domain Eukaryota; kingdom Metazoa; phylum Arthropoda; class Malacostraca; order Decapoda; family Varunidae; genus Eriocheir; species Eriocheir sinensis. The sequence goes on from NW_026112008.1 coordinate 169,147, forward strand.
AAGAATTGGCTCACCAATAGAGTGATGGACGAATGGAACAGGCTTGGGAGCCATGTTGTGGTGCCAATACCATAGATACATTCAAGAAGAGGTTAGATAAAGCATGGATGGTGAGGTAAGGTGGTTGAGTGTACAGGAGCTGCCTTGAAACATTTGAAACATTTGAAACATTTATTAATAGCCTATTAGGTACAGCTCACATATGTTGTTACATGTATTGTTAGAGGCCAGCCTTTATATAAGCATAAGCTTTTCAGGCCAACCGGCCTCTTGCAGACTCCTTACGTTCTTATGTTCTTATATCTCATCTTTCCACCCTGTCCCTCCCCCTTCCTTTCCCTTCTTATATTTTCTTTCTTTCCTTACCAACCCTTTTTCTTTCCATCTCTTCCTAAATCTGTCCGTATCTCAATACACACTGTGTGTGTGTGTGCGTGTGTGTGTGTATGTGTGTGTGTGTGTGTGTGTAATTCACATCTTGGTCTGCTGCGGGTCTCTCTCGAGACAGCCAGCCGATCCACAACGGAACAGCACAGAGCTCGTAGTACCGATCTTTGGTAGACTGAGATTCACACACAACACACCGCGACAACGAGGTCACAACTCCTGCCTGACGTCGCGTACCTACCACTGTTAGGTGAATAGGTTACACAGAAGATAAACCCAACTTATCTTCACCCGGCCGAAGATAAGTTGGGTTTATCTTCTTCACGTGTAGCCCTGTGTGTGTGTGTGTGTGTGTGTGTGTGTGTGTGTGTGTGTGTGTGTGCGTGTGTGTGCGTGTGACTCGCGTCTCATCTACCTACTCGGCAATGGGTTTAAAAATCAATGCACAGAAAACAGAAATCTTAGCACAGTGTATAAACTCCCAGAAGTGCCTCTCCACTTCCACATCAATGGAGATCCCATAAAATAATAGAGAATTTTACATACTTAGGCAGTGTTGTCTCCTCTGACTGCTCTCAAGGATCTAGAAATTCAGAGGAGAGTAAACCTTGCCGCCACTGCTTTTGGCCGCCTGAGAGAAAGGGTCTTCAAATAACAACCACCGAGTAGACACCAAGGCTGCTGTGGACAAGGCTGTAGGCCTATCCACACTGCTTTACGGATCTGAGGGATGGACCTTATACAGACGTCAGATTAACATCCTGGAGAAGTTCCACATCCGATGCATCCAAAGGATTGTGAAGGTAACATGGAAAGATAAAGTAACCCACGACGAGCTCTACCATCGGACTCAGACCTGCAGTATAGAAACTCCCGGCACAGCGACACCTACGCTGTCTGGGTCACGCCATCAGAATGCCTCAGCATCGACTACCATTCCAATGATATATGGCCAACTTAGTGAAGGAGGTAGAACTGCAAGAGGTCCAAAGAAGCGTTATAAAGATCAATGCAAAACCCTTCTAAAGAGGTGCAACATCCAACCCAAAGACCTAGAGACACTGGTGACGGACAGGCAAGCCTGGAGGGCTGCATGTGTAAATGGAACCACCAGAATCGAACAAGAGAACTCAAGAAAAAGAGCAGAGCAACGTATCCAACGACACCAACGCAACCTAGGAGTCGCACCTGTGGGACAACATCCCTGCCACAGGTGTGGTAAAGTGTGTGGCTCCCGCATAGCACTCAATAGTCATCTCCGGTGGCACCAGCGGAACGACCCTTGATCATCGTCTTCATCATCATCATCATCTGCAGAACAGCGTCGTCATCGACATCGATGGACTGCCACAAGCACAAGCAAGCAAGTGTGTGTGTGTGTGTGTGTGTGTGTGTGTGTGTGTGTGTGTGTGTGTGTGTGTGTGTGTGTGTGTGTGTGTGTGTGAGTGTGTGTGTGTGTGTGTGTGTGTGTGTGTGTGTGTGTGTGTGTGTGTGTGTGTGTGTGTGTGTGTGTGAGAGTGAATGAGAGTACCTGTGTGTGTGTGTGTGTGTGTGTGTGTGTGTGTGTGTGTGTGTGTGTGTGTGTGTGTGTGTGTGTTCTTGTTTCTGCGTCCACCTGATCTAGACTCAGCTGCGTGCATTCCTAGCTCCAAGTTCCCCAAAACCAAAGGGTCTTTTTCGCAGCCTACCTCCTGGAGCGAGGCACATACTATGTTACACAAGGACTCTAGGCTCCTTGCCGTACACACACCAAACACTTTGATGGCTCCCACCAGTGCATCGTGTTTCGAACAAGCGGCCCTGCAGTCCCGACAAGGGCGAGACGCTGCGGCTGGTGCTGGAGCTGCCGTCGGTGCCCGCCAGGAAGAGGCGGCTCGGCAGCCACCCGTGTCTTCACGTGGATGACCACAACCGTACTGGGTTCAGTGAACTTCACGCGTGCCTCGTCCAGCTGGACCTGGGGCCCAGATCACCTTCCTCTTCCACACCATGGCCAAGAGGCTGGGGCTGATCACCGGCACGGAGCCCACCGAAAGGCAGGACATCGACCTCTGGATCGGCTCGTGGGTGCTGGATGTCATAGAGCTGAAGGCCGTCCCCATCAGTCTGGGGGCGGCGTGGAGATGGTCGTCCCCGCCACTGTGTTCCCGGCGTGGCTGGAGGACATGTACGACACAGACGAGGTCGTGCTGACGCCCACCACTTGCAGCGCGGCCGCATGGTGGTGTTTCGGCCTGACGGCAGCGACCTTTCGTCTGCCGCCCGCAGCAACTGCGGCGGAGGCCGAGGAAAACGGAGCGCTCCGTCGCTGTGGTGCCTCGCGAGCCGCGGCACACCACTCCGTGTCATCATCATCTTCACCGGCACAATAATATTTTCCGATGACAACAGCGGTATCGACCGCTAAACACAACACGGACTCCAAGACATGATTGTCCCCACACGCACTGTTCATTTACCAACCCATACACAAATTGTAATTGCCCATTAACGCACCCGCTTATCTCTCTAAGCCAAACACAATCAACCGCGGTCAAAACACGATCAACCGCGGAACAAAATGTTATGAAAAACAAAGCTGCGTCACCGCGTGAATTAAGCATGTCGGTTAGGTAGATTATTGTATGAGCTCGGTGTGAGTTTGATGTATGACTCCACAATGCCGCCTGACGTATTACCCTCGCGATGTCTGCCCATATAAGAAGCATTTCTCGGAGGCTTGACCTCAGATCAACCAGCACTCTGTTCGTTGCTGGACACTCAGTTGTCCTTCCCTAGACAACATGGGTAGAAATTATTCATCGTTGCTACTGTGAGTATGATGAGTAATGTGTGGTACCATAGAGGAAAGCGTATCTAACATATCTATTGTGTTCTATTATCTAGTTTTACTTCCTAGGATTATATTTCTATGATACTTTATTGTGTGAGTTTTACCAATATTATACCAGTGTTAACGTCAGTAACTAATAGTGAAAGAAAAACCTGAAGGCTCATTGAGTCTAGTAGCCAGTCGCTGGTTTAAACAATATTTTTAACCTATGTAATATTAATTAGTATTAAGGTAGAATAAAATACATATAAGAAAGGCGACAACGTTTCATCACCCCATTTACGAACTCCTTTAAATACTCCTAAAGTACTAGGAATTTTAAGTCAAGGTCACTAATACAAACAGTGTGTCGTCTCCCCTGTGTGACCCGGATTACGGGTTACAACATTGGTGTCAGGTGGGTTCACTTAGCACCTCATCCTTGGGCTCAACAATGTTGATGTGGTCAGGCAGAGGAGTGCGTGGGCCATTCTTGCCAGTGGGGTCCCAGGGCAACATGATCTTCACCTTGATACCAAGCACACCCTGCCTCAAATGCACGTGACGCACAGCTGTGTCAACATAGTGGCGACGTGGCTCTCCGGAGGATCATGAGGCCGTCAGTAAACTTCATGCTCTTGGCTCGCTGACCACGCAGCTTGCCGGACACCACCACCTCGCAACCCTGGCTCCAGACTCCATGATGAAGCGCAGCACACCATAGCAAGCACGGCGAACTGCAAGACCTCCAACTAGCTTGTAACGGAGAGACTCTGCCTGTGCGATGGCACAAAGACCACGCTGAGCCACCTTCTCGGCATACAGCTCCACCGACCCCTCGGCAAACCCAAACCTCTTCTGCACTAGAGAGGTGAGCTCACGGATCCTGCGCCCCTTTCACCAAGGACATTCTGTGTAATGAGTGGCGAGGATGATGATCTCTGTCCTGGCAGGGTGTGGCGCACCTGCACCCCAGAGTAGCTGTCCTCAGCCAGCTCCTTGGTCAGGAACCTGTTGAGCTCAGCCTTGAACACGCCATCCTTGACGAACTTCTTCTTCTTGCTGATCGGGGCGGCCATCTTGGTTACAACATTGGTGTCAGGTGTGGGGTGGTGAAACATGTGGTGAAACATGTGGTGAAACTTGTGGTGAAACTTGCGATTTATATTGGTATTGTACTGGTGTATGTCCACATCCGAAAGCGAGGGAGAAGACAGTTATTCTTGGAATTACGGGAATAAGACTTTAGATTTAAAATGCCAGACGAAGGCAAGAACCCTCCCCCCAAAAAAGAAGATGGAAAATCGATCACCCTTGCCCATGATGATCTTGTCACGCTACTTAGCCGTCAGACCTTGAATGATTTCAGTAGAGTGCAGTGACTCTTATATTTTGTGGTGGAGAAGAAAAGTAGCAAAGCACCAAACCTCCCATGCCATAAGCTAGCAAAGAAATGGATAGGAGGATATTGAAAGCCGGACACAGGCAAACTGGGACACTACCGGAAAGATTGAGTTAGCCAAACAATATGCCCTGGGAGCAGCGCGCGATCATCTCCTCGGTTGTATCACTAGATGTGGACAGGATTGGGAAAAAGTAAAGGAAGACTTCCTACGTGTGTTTCCCACAGTAAGGACCTTTTCGGTCCTCCAGAAAGAATTGGGAGAGGCAAAACGGCGGACAGGAGACAACATCCGCACCTTCCTCATCCGCCTGGAGACATTGAGAGACGAGTTGATCGCTCTCAAGCCTGACAATGCCAGTTTGCTAACTGAGATAACCGCTTTACGGCTCAGAGAGGCTTTCCCTCCGGCCCTCTTACTCATCCTAACGGAGGAAGAAAAGGGGGACCCACAGAAGGTATTAAAGAAAGGGTATGAGTATATTAAAGCTTATCCAGAGTCGAAGCTATCCGATGCCGATATCGCCAAAGAAATAAAAGTGCTGAACGTCTGTTCCACCCAGGCATTCGGACCCAAACATGTCTCACAAGCCTGTCCTCCACGCCCTCCAGGCCAGTCACGTTACCCGATAACCCAAAGGGGAGGACGGCACGCTGCGCCACCTACACGCCCAAATGGGAACGCGCCCACGCCACCCACATGTTATGCTTGTGGGTAGGACACATGGCTCGCGATTGCACATATGGAAGGCAGTATAGGGGTGCCTACCACCCACCAACGGGCTCGGTACCTCAGTACCAGCCCACTCGAAACAGGCGTCAGCCTGTCTCGCCTTGCGCTGCCTGGCGCCCGGAGTACACGGCGGTCCCTCACCCCGTAGCTCCTGGGTCAACCGTGCCCACGACAAGACCAAAAAAAACAACGACCCCAGAGTAGCTGCGGCAGTCCACGGCCCTACCAACGCCCTCACGTTGAGATTGTGCGTAGGCGCTAATGCACAAAAGGAGATGGTTTACGCAATGCTAGTCAGAGGAGCAGGAGCGTCCCTAATAGAAGAAGATTTATTTAGGAAGGTAGGCGGGAAGATGATAGTTACAGAACCTCTCCATACAAGGGTAGATCGACTCAATCCCTAATAAAGGACTAGCTGAAGTAGTAGTAGACTTTGGGCACGGAGAAATTATAGAAAAGTTTGTAGTAATATCACAAGGTATAGTGTTACCAATAGCAGTTTTGTTGGGCCTAGAATTTATGTGGAGACAAAATGTGGTAGCTGCACCGCTACCCACACCTGGGCAGTTTAGTGTAATGTGGGCGCCTACCCAGTGGAAGTTCATTCCTGGCTGCGGACGATATGAGCCCGTACCCAGAAGATTGACTAACCGACCTTACCTACTTTTAGACGAGATGGAGGAAGTACCAGAAAGCATACGCTATTAACGTGGCGTCCTTGCTACCAGGCACGGCAGGGTATGTCACTCTGGAGGCAGAGATTGCAGAGCCCAGCAAGCCTTATTTCTCCCAAGGTCCAATGATATCCCTTCTTCATTTTATTTCCCGGGTTAGTAACCTTAACTCCTAACGTCAAACAAACCAAAGGTAAATTCATCATTCCCTTATGCTAACCCAACTGAAGAAACTATTGAGATGCCAACAGGTGAAGTGATGGGACACATTTATTCTTGTCACTCAGAATACTATCAATCATCGACTAATGAATGTGTAGCGGCTGTCACAAAACAGCTACAAAGCCGCCTGTCACCCAGTCAAGTAAGCAGATGGTACTGATAAGTTGATAGACGAGCTTATTTTACCCTCACAACGGGAAAATTGCTGTCTGAAGGGCTTAACCCGCAAGTATCCTGATGTGTTTGCTCTAAAAAACGAGCCACTCACTATTACCCCCTATTATGTTCACACTTTAAGGCTAAAAAATGACAAGCCTATATATAAAAAGCCATACCCAATACCAGTAAAATATCATAAAGAAATAGAGATTCAGCTCAAGGACCTTAAGGCCCAGGGTATTATACGCCCTAGTGCGTCACCCCACAGCGCACCTCTAGTCCCTGTTGCTAAAAGGATGGTGGAGTCAGACTTTGTCTGACTTCCGCGCTCTGAACGATGAATTGATTGATGACAAACATCCACTCCCTAACAACTCACTCTCCGAAAACAGTCAAAGAACTTCAAGGTTTCCTGGATTGGTTAACTTTATAGGAAATTCATTAAAGACTTTGCCAAGATAGCATCCCCACTTAATAATTTACTCAAAGGGAGGAAAGTAACCAAGAATGATAAGACACATCTGGAGGAATGAAGAGGCATTGCATGCATTTAGCACATTTCAAAGAACAGTCTAACGACTGACATTGTTTTAGCCTTTCCGGATTTCCGGAAGCCCTTCAATCTCACCACAGATGCGTCAGATAAGGCAATAGGTGGTGTGTTGCAACAAAAGGATGAAAATGGTAATTTACGTCCCATAGCATATTTTAGTAGAACCCTGAATGGAGCAGAACGTAACTACTCAGCGGTAGAGAGAGAAGCTTAGCAGTCATCTATGGCCTCAGTACTAACTGACCCCTTATCTTGGGTTATAGGATACACATCCTGTCGGACCATAGACCACTGACTTGGCTGTTAAAAAGCACAGTACCTAGCAGCAGGATTGCACGCTGGCAGACACTTCTAGGAGAATTTGACTTTAGTATTGATTATCTCCCAGGCTCCAGCAACATGGTAGCAGATTTTGTCAAGGATTAGGAATCAGGAGAGTGACGTGATAGAAGGCGAATTGGATGTTCGAATTATGTCTGTCACCCTTACGGGTGGACAGGACACGTCTGTCGCCTCTCCGGAGGGACATGACAAACAGGATAAGTTTCTCCATTGGAGTCTTGCTGACTCATGGAGCACCAGGATCGCGATCCTGAACTGAGAGAATTGAAGCATGCTTTTGAACAAACCACCGGTGGTAATGTACATGAGAGAGATGAGAGAAAGGTTGCAGAGAGGAGCAATGTAACGTTAATGCAGCTAAGAGGCACTTCAAAACTGCCTCTTAGTGAAGTGTGTGTAGAGAACGGCATTCTCTACCGCGATGTTTGCGATGAATACAACAAGCAGAAAAGACTGGTTATCGTTCCACCAATCTACATTCCTAACTCGTTAGCTTTTGGCGCATTCCATGCTACCTGCAGGGCATGGAGGCACTAAGGTTACGTTGGCACGCTGTCGCAAGTTTGCGTACTGGCTGGGAATGAAGGCGGACGTGGAGCAATATGTCAGATCTTGTCCTGTCTGTTGTCGGTTTAAGAAGAGGGATCCCCGCCAGCCCACTTATGAGGTATCCAGAGGTGGGCCAACCGTTAGACAGAGGCCAGATGGATATTGTCGGACCTTTGTCTGTTTCAGACGACGGCTATAGGTTTGTACTGACAGTGATAGACGTCCTGTCACGCTTCTTGGTAGCAACCCCTTCGTACGAAGGCAGCCAAGGAAGTGGCAGCTGCGTTCTACAAGAACGTAGTCTGTGTACACAGCATCCCGCCGATTCTAGTCACGGATCAAGGAAAGGAGTTCGTCAACACTCTCTTACGAGAGTTGACTCAGTTGTTACAGATTGATCATCTAAGGACAACTCCTTATCACCCGTCTGCAAACGGTGTGATAGAAAGGCCTAATGGCACCTTAATAAATATCTTGAGAACTTTGTGCGAGGACAATCGCGGTATCTGGGACCAAATGCTTCCGGTTGCAACACACGCCTACAACACTGCCTACCATCGTGTTCTGAAAGATTCACCATTTTTCTTGCTTTTCTCTCGGGACCCAAATGTTCCTTTTGAAGTGCTTGAGAATAAACTCCAACCTTGTTATGATGTTGACAGCTATAAAGCATTTACTTCTAGTGTCGCGCAGCGGACCTATAAACTATGTCAGACCAATATAGATATAGGATGGCAGGAGTCAGAAAGAATGTTTAGGAAATCCAAACCCAAACAGGTGGTAGTAGGAGATCGGGTCTACTTAAGGCATGTATGTAAAGGGCGAACCAAAGAAGCTCCAGCCCTTGTTCAATGGACCTTTAGGGTGCTAGAAAAATAAGCCCTGTAGTCTTACGACTGCGTCATGTTAGAGGTGGTAAGATCAAGACAGTTCACACAAATAATGTTCAGGTCGTTCACGAGGACTCTCTTGGCTTCCATGACTCTCCTAATGTCAGGCGTGCATACCCTCTCCCTGATCAAGTAGTAGAAGTGGACCCACTCCCCATGACTTATTCCCCCGAGGAGCCGCTGCCATTGTCCTTTCCAGCTCCTTCCGAGCTCTCCTCACCGGCTCCTGTCTCCTCAGATGCTTCAGAGGTCCCCTCATTGGTTCCCTCAGCTCCTTCAGAGCCCTGTGTCAGTCGCTCATTACGCTCCAATACGGTACCCCCTTCTCTCCCCAATGTGATGGACCGCCCTCTTGAGTATCGCCAACGACCAACGAACTGATGCCCCCTATAATTACAGATCCTGGGAGTTGCCCTCTCCTTGTCTTCCCTTGATCCTCCCTGAGCAACCCATTCGTCCCGGCCTCGTCTTCACCCCAGTCTTTAAGATGCTGTTGACAGGACGGTACTATGTTGTCCCTGTCGTCATCAAGACGGACGACATCCAACGTCCTCTCATCAACGTGGCAAATCTAACAGCGGAAGTTTCATGGTCGATTGAACATATGAATCAATCGTTCCCTACTGTTGGTCTGCTCAGGCGCACTCTAGACTCTTTTCACATTGAGTTTGAGAAGTTATTCAAAGATCTTAACAGCTTTCTGTCGGCTATGAGTGGTAGAGATGGAAGCCCATTTCGGACTCGCCAGAAGCGAGGGGCCGGATTTCCTTGGCTCGGTAGCAAACCTCCTTTCGGTACGGCCACTCAGGCCCAAATAGATGTGATACACGGAAGCTCTCCCAGCTCTACACTCTGTCCACAGAAGAGAGACGTCAACTTAACCTCCATCAGGAAGTCCTCAACGCCACAGTTCGGGACCTCCGTCATGTTCATTCTGCCATCTCCTGTCTAGAGTCCGCCTCGGCTTTGGCCTCAGCTATTATCCGTCAGTTCTCACTAAAACCTTGCAAATTGAAGGGGAAATGCGTATTTTGTAGACTATCCTTCTAAGTCAGTTTGCAAGTAGTTAGATAAATCATGATACTCTGAATCTCAAGCTTGGCCTGCAGCAGCTGTCCCAAACGCAGGTTTCCTCTCCTCCTTCCAAATGATGTACTATTTCGTGTGCTCAGCAATGCGTCACCCATTATCCAGGCTTACTTTTCCCTGCAGCACATGAATATTTAGCATTGTATAGAGATGTCTCTAGGTCTAAAGGTACGCTTTCCTCAGGAACCCTTCACTTCTACTTACAAATCCCCATGAAAGGGGATCCTCTGACGTGTTCGATGTGTTTAAAATGGACGCGTTGCCTTTTCATCTTGATGGCACGCCATATTTTCTGCACACCGACACGCTTTCCACTTACCTTGCGGTTTCTGAAGACTGCACTCACTATATGCTCTTAGACTCCTTGGACCGCTGTACTAAACACCACCTGCTCTATGTATGTCCCCTGTCGCCCCTGTTCACTCGACTTCTGTCCAGCGCTGCGAGATCGCTCTTCTCGATCGCCCAGACGCCCTCTCGCTGTGTTCTAAGTCTCTCCTCAGAGTCTTCCCCCCGGTCTTCATCCCGTCTCCTGCGGGCTGGGTCTTCGCTACCGATACTCCCCAGGTGGTCACCATGGTCTGCCCGGACAGCCCGGTCTCCAAATACAGGCAGACCATCAACGGACGGGTCTCTCAGCCTCGGTATGGACTGTAGTGCCCACTCCGACGCCTTCAGCCTCCCTGCCTCTGCTACTATGGACGGTGACGCCCCGCTGACGGTTCATCGCGCCCCCTTCCACATCGGACGTGACGTGGTCTCATCGCTCCTGGCCAAGACTCCCCTTGGCCCCTTCCCCTCCCCGCCGCCGTCGCCCGGGTCGTCTCTGGCCCCCCCGCTGGACCTCCCTCCAGCACTTCACGCGCTCCAGGAATCCGTCTAACCGGTCCCCCCCTTCGACCCCTTCCTCCCTTGGTGGGTGGCTGCTCCTCCTCGGCGTCGTCTTCATCGCCGGTGAGGTGGCCTTCTTCTGTCTCTTCAGGTCCCGTCTCGCGGGACTCCTCCCCACGGTCCCGCCATCCCCGTCTTGGCCCTCCATGGTCGTCCGCCGGGCGGAACGCTTTGTGCCACGAGGACGTGGCGTGATTTTACCGGGGGGGGTATGTGGTGCCCCGCGAGCCGCGACACCACTCGTGTCATCATCATCTTCACCGGCAATATTTTCCGATGACAACAGCGGTATCGACCGCTAAAACACAACACGGACTCCAAGACATGATTGTCCCCACACGCACTGTTCATTTACCAACCTATACACAATTGTAATTGCCCATTAACGCACCCGCTTATCTCTCTAAGCCAAACACAATCAACCGCGGCCAAAACACGATCAACCGCGGAACAAAATGTTATGAAAACAAAGCTGCGTCACCGCGTGAATTAAGCATGTCGGTTAGGTAGATTATTGTATGAGCTCGGTGTGAGTTTGATGTATGACTCACACGCCTGACGTATTACCCTCGCGATGTCTGCCTATATAAGAAGCATTTCTCCAGGCTTGACCTTAGATCAACCAGCACTCTGTTCGTTGCTGGACACTCAGTTGTCCTTCCCTAGACAACATGGGTAGAACATTCATCGTTGCTACTGTGAGTATGGAGTAATGTGGTACCATAGAGGAAAGCGTATCTAACATATCTATTGTGTTCTATTATCTTAGTTTTACTTAGGATTATATTTCTATGATACTTTATTGTGTGAGTTTTACTCAATATTATACCAGTGTTAACGTCAGTAACCAATAGTGAAAGAAAACCTGAAGACTCATTGAGTCTAGTAAGCCAGTCGCTGGTTTAAACAATATTTTACCCTCTGTAATATTAAGTAGTATTAAGGTAGAATAAAATACATATAAGAAAGGCGACACCGTTTCATCACCCCATTTACGAACTCCTTTAAATACTCCTAAAGTACTAGAATTTTAAGTCAAGTGTCACTAATACAAACAGTGTGTCGTCTCCCCTGTGTGACCAGGATTACGGGTTACAACACGTGGAGCCTGACGTCCTCTGGGTGGGGCGGAGGGCGGCGCGGTGGCCCAGGCCCATGACGGTGCTGCTGGACACCGGCGCCCAAGGCTTCCACGTGTCTGAAAGACGCCGCAAGCTGCTCCTCGCGAGCAGGAAAGGCCGCAGGACGCCCAAGCGCGTCGTGCTGGACTTGGGCGACGGCTGCCGCGTGAACGCCGCGCCGCTGGAGGAAGTGGCTCCAACGACCATGACTTTGTCATGGGCGTCTCCTCCTGTGCAGCATGGCGCCGTGTTGGACCACGCCCGCCACACGCTCGCCTTCAAGACCGGCTCCCAGTGGCGGGAGGTCAGCACACAAGGCCCTCAGCAGGGGTGGTCAGCACACAAAGGTTCCACTAAGCAGCCTGTCGGGAACAAGGCGGTGGAGGCGAGACAAGCGTGTGAGGATAACAGTTACATGGCACACTAAACACCAAGCCAGCACCTAGGCTCACAGAGAAGGGTGTGGCCAACACACCTCCAAGTAAAGGAGGGATTTATGTTCATGGACGATGAGCTTAGGTGTGGTTAAGTTTACAGGAGCTGCCTTGAATAAGCCCACCGGCCTTGCAGACTTTTTATGTTCTTCTTTCTCTATCTCTCTCCATCTACCTCTAATACTTTTCAGTTGTACATTAAGAGAGTTTCCGGAGACTAGGAGGCTGTGTCTAAGGGAACACTAATGTCTTTGGGGGTTGACCCAACAAGTCCATATTTCTTTGAACATGTTGACTGACCACTAAACGCACAGCGGACAAGACTTTTCTTGTCAAGGTCCTTTGCTCATTACCAACTCGGCGTGAATTAGCCACAAAGCAATTCCTCGTGAGTGAAACAACGGTACCCAAGCTGTTTTTGTAATCTTTTCTCTTAATTTCTTCGATGATGCAACATTGCGGCGGAACTTAGGAGTCAAAAGACTGTCCGTAAGAGGAGGAGTTGATGAGACGAATAGCTTTAGACTCGACTCTGTCCAAGAGAGCAAGAGAGCCGTGGCTGAGTCGACATAATGACGGCGCCGCGTTCAGGAGGACGCGAGCTCAATCCCCGCCCGGTGCCACCAAGCTGGGATTTTTCAGCCGCCGCCGAGTGGCTTAAAAACTACCCATATGCTGTCCAGAAGACCACCTATCAACCCGGACTTTAGATTCTAGGATTAAAAATGAGCTCCGAGAGGGCAGCATGAGCCAATGCAAGATGGCGCAAATATAAACACTCGCCTGCGCCAGAACGGGCTGGGCCGACCATCAGGCCCCACCGGGAAGAAGCCTTGGGTCGACCATCAGGCCCCACTGGAAGAAGCCTACCGGCGCAATAGGCCGCGACGTAAAAAAAAAAAAAAGTCCCGGAGGGTTTAAGAACATGGGCTTTACTTATTTACTATCTTATTTACTAATTATTTACTATCTTTTTTACTGTCTATCACTAGTCGAATAAAACTACCCATTGAGACACTAACACAACCCCTACGAAAGCTTTATCAAATGTGGGAATGTATGCTCTTAAACGTTTGAGAATGTGGTCCACAAGGTCATGAGACTCAGAGCAGGCGTGGGTTGGTGTGGCCGGGCAGAAGCAGCAGCATCCAACTGCTTCTCGCGATGCCGACTTTAACGCCGGTGTGTCGGGGAGCAGGCGAGGCGGCGCTTAACGAACGAGAAAAATGTCACAAACTGGAACGAACCCAGACAGGGAACGACGGTAATAACACGGACAGCCTCCCCCTTGCTTGGACACACACACACACACACACACACACACACACACACACACACACACACACACACACACACACACACACACGGACTAACTGCCTGACTGACTGGTTGAGTGAGTGAGTGATTGACTGACTGAATGACTGACTGACCGATCGACAAACAAACAGACGGATACACACACACACACACACATACACACACACACACACACACACACACACACACACACACACACACACACACACACACACACACACACATTGTTGTCGATTGTTACTGCGAAAGTGAAGTAGCAACACTCATATGATTGCGTAATTTAGCCGTAACTAAAATATTCTATGTCCTCGAATACTAAATGTTAGGTAGACTAGTTTTCTATCACACACAATAAATGCTGCCAAAACCTCGCTGTGAATCTATAACGGAAAAATCAACGCTATATTTCCTTTCATATTCTTCGTAATAGTATAGCTTGTACGATTAAGTGTCACTGCTTCTTCTGTGTCCGTGGAAGGAGGCATTTCAACGATGGTTTCTTTAATGCTTTGTTTGTCTTCGCGCTCTGACGCTCCATTCTCTTTACTGTCTTCCCTTCCTTGGCGAGCAAAAGCAATGGACTGAAGGAATGGACTTTACTGTTGTGTTTGTCTTCCCGTTCTCCTTTCCTCCCTGTCTTCCCTTCCTTAGCGTAATACACTGACGGTATCCTCAATGTCCTGTTTGTCTTCCCGTTCTCCTTTCCTCCCTGTCTTCCCTTCCTTGGCGTAATACACTGACGGTATCCTCAATGTCCTGTTTGTCTTCCCGTTCTCCTTTCCTCCCTGTCTTCCCTTCCTTGGCGTAATACACTGACGGTATCCTCAATGTCCTGTTTGTCTTCCCGTTCTCCTTTCCTCCCTGTCTTCCCTTCCTTGGCGTAATACACTGACGGTATCCTCAATGTCCTGTTTGTCTTCCCGTTCTCCTTTCCTCCCTGTCTTCCCTTCCTTGGCGTAATACACTGACGGTATCCTCAATGTCCTATTTGTCTTCCCGTTCTCCTTTCCTCCCTGTCTTCCCTTTCTTGGCGTAATACACTGACGGTATCCTCAATGTCCTGTTTGTCTTCCCGTTCTCCTTTCCTCCCTGTCTTCCCTTCCTTAGCGTAATACACTGACGGTATCCTCAATGTCCTGTTTGTTTTCCCGTTCTTCTTTCTTCCCTTCCTTGGCCGCCTGAGTACCGCCCGCCGCCGTAACACTCGCGGCGGGGCTGGGTAAACACGGCCGTGATGAAGGTCGGTGCATACGGTGAGGTGCGGCGCCTTAACTTCAGACGTGCCAGACAGATACAGCGGCTGCACCTCCCTCGCTGCGGCCCTCCCCTCCCGACGCCGCTCCATCCCCTTCACTGTTGGCTGCCCCCCTTCTCTATCTATCGACTTATCTATTTATCTATGTGTATGTATCTGGGTTATCTACCTCTTTCTTGATTTTACATGTTACGTCTCTCCAAGTACGTCGCGTGGTTTCTCTGAGGCTCTAAACACCGTTCCATTAAGGCTAGTAATTGAATTTCTTCCTTTACGAGAACGATTCTTTCATTCTTTTGGGGGAAAGCGACGCAAAGCCAAAGCGAAGCCAAAAGTCTCCATTTTATCCGAGGAAGATATTAACTTCCGCAAAATAAATACGCAAGATGTATGTAAAGAGTTTTGGTTCAGTTCGAGGATTTCAACCTTAGGGGCCGCGGAGCCTGGAAGATTTGGCCCCGGCCCGCATGAAAGGTCCATCATGAGGCCGCGCGGGCACGCCGGGGAGGCGGCAGCGTGACTACAGGCTTCTTAACGTGCCCCTTTCACTTATTACATACACTCTTATCTTTATCTAAGCATTCACTCATCATTCATATAAAACCCATAATGGAGTTATTTTCACCGCATGAATTGCAACTCTGCAAATAGCACAGGCTTGTCGGTGAGCCACAAAGGTTGGAATGTTTCTGACAGCTACCACAAGTCATGAAATGGGTACTCACCTTGCGTGTCGACGGAGAAGTACCCCTGGCCGTCCCCGCCGGTGATGGCGTACAGCAGCTGGTCAATGTCGTGGTCCTGACCTCCAACGTGATGACCTCAGCGCCGGGGGCAGGTTCTCCTGACCCAGGCCCGCAGCACGCGCTGGGGAACATCGGGGACCCAAGTTTTCATCCACGTCGTGGACTTGGACGAAGAGGCTGGCGTCAGCGCTCAGGGCGGGATTGCCGCCGTCCTGGGCCCGGACCGTCACGTTGTAGGACTGCCGCGCCTCAAAGTCCAGCGGCTGGGCGAGGCGCACGACGCCGGTTTTCTCGTCGATGCGAAAAACATACTCGTGGGCGCTGACGAGGCTGTAGGTCAGCTGGCCGCCCATGCCTAGATCCGGGTCGGTGGCCTGCAGGGACGCCACCACCGCGCCCAGCGGCAGGTCCTCCGGGATGTCAACCCTGAGGCTGCGGGCGGCACCGAAGTCTGGCGGACAGTCGTTGATGTCCAGGACCGTCACCATGAGCCGGGACAGAGCAGACTGCGGGTGTTCGGGCGCGCCGTCCCACGCCCTCACCCGCAGGTCATACTCACTCCGCCGCTCACGGTCCAGGCCGCCCAGTATGTACACAATGCCAGTCGTTCTGTCAACCGTGAACTCGTCCACATCCGACACTAACTCGTACGTTAACTGGGCGTTCAGACCCTCGTCCGCGTCCTGGGCAGTGATCTGAGCCACGCTGGTGCCGTTCCGCGTGTTCTCGGGGAGGTGGAGGCTGTAGCTCACACGATTAAACTCAGGAGCGTTATCATTCACGTCGACCACTTTGACTGTGAGATTCCTTGACACACTCCTGTGCGGGACGCCGAGGTCATACACAGTAATGTTAAGGAAATACTCTGGCGTCCTCTCGCGATCAAGCTCAGCCACCACCTTCAAGACCCCTGTTTCAAAGCCTATCTTGAACACCGAGTCCGTGTCACCGCTGGAGCCGGCGTACACCACACGGCCGTTGTGGCCCCGGTCATGGTCCTTCGCCGCCACAGTCAGCAGCTCGGTGCCGATACTCGCATCCTCGCGGACCTTGACGATGCTGGGAAACTTTTCTAGAAGCTCTGGTGGGTGGGAGTTGAAGCCGTAGCGCAGCGGCAACAGGGCGTAGTGTTCCTCGGCGGCGTTGTTCTCCGCCGCGGCCGCTTCCACTTCCTCAGCCTTCGATCCTATATCCGTTTCGTGACACTCGACGTGGGAGTGTTGCTTGAGGGCGGCCTGGCCATCTTTGCGTTTGGTGATCACCGCGACCGTCACACTCGTCGGGTCAGACACGTGGGTACCGTCCGTGGCCGTCACATTGAGAACATACGTCTTATGTGGGTCACCGGGCATCACAACTTTCCTGAGGTCACACGTGAGAGCCAGCACACCCGACGAACTCTCAACGGACCAGCACTCTTCGTCCATGTCATTGTGTAGCCTGTAGCTGATGATGCTTCCGTTGTCAAGGTCCACAGCCGAGAGAGCAAGGACACTGGTGCCGACTGGGGCGTCCACGGAAACCCAACCTCTGCAGTCCACGCCGACAAACTGCGGCCGGTTGTCATTCACGTCACGAACCTTTACCTTCACTGTTGTCTCCGTCTCCCTCTTGAAAGGCGTGCCCCAGTCCGACGCACGAACTTTGATGGTGTAGATTCTTCGCTGGGCCTCAAAGTCCAGCACGGCGGAGGTTCGCACTGTCCCGTCGAAAGGGTCAATCACGAAGGGAACTTGGTCCAGATTGGCAATACTGTACGACAGGAAGCGATTCTCTCCCGAGTCTGCATCTGTGGCGACCATGCGTGTGACGTAAGACCCCGTCGGCTCATTCTCGTCCAGCGTCACCTCCGTGTTGGGCGTGTTGAACTGAGGCGCGTTGTCGTTGGCGTCAAGAATTCGAATTATAACCTTGGCCGAGGACTGTTTCCTGTGGGCGTTGCTGGCCTGGTCCACCGCCGCCACCGTCAGGCTGTAGTAGGCCGTCAGCTCATGGTCCAGCCAGTCAGCCGTTGAAATTAGGCCTGCGCGAGGGTTTATAGAGAATTTTTCGTCATCATTCCCTGCCACGATCCTAAATAGCACTCTGCCGTTGATGCCCTGGTCCGTGTCCGAGGCGGCCACCCGCACGACGGGGGTTTGGGGCGGCGCCTCCTCGCTCACCGCCTCCTCGTACTGCTCCTGCGCAAACACGGGTGCGTGGTCGTTGACGTCGGCAATGTTGACTTGGACGCTGACTCTCGTCCTGCGCGAGAGAGTCCCACAGTCGACGGCCTGGATGGTTAGGTTGTAGCCTTCTGGCGCCAGCTCGCGGTCCAGCAGCTTGAGCACCGAGAGATTGTACTCCTTGTCGTGGACCTGTGTGACGCTGAAGAGCCTGTCGGGGTCCCCGGCCACGATGACCACCTGGTCCACGCGGCCACTCTCGCCCTCGTCCTCGTCGTCCACCTTGATGATGGCGTATATGTGGGTGTGGGCGTGCTCGACCACGTGGGGCAGATGCTGCACCGAGATTCTTGGCGCGTGGATGTTGACTTGGTACACCTGGACCTCCACTGTGGCTCGCGCCGCGGCGGAGGCCCGCGTGTTAGGTGGCTGCGGCCCGCGGTCCTGGGCGAGGACTGTTATCCTGTGTGGCCGCCCATAGGTGTGGGAGAGTGGGCGTGTTATGCTCAGGACGCCCTTGGTCGGGTGAACGGCGAACAGGTTTGACGTGTGGTCCTGCAGCAGGTAGTAGACCTGGCCGTTGATGCCGTCGTCGGCGTCGTGGGCCGTCACGGAGAGGAGCGGCGTCCTCGTCCACACTCACCTGGTACGACGTGGGAAAAAACAACGGTATGTTATCGTTCGTATCTAGCACCCGCACCGTCACGTTGGCCCTGGCCTTGAGGGGCGCACCGCGGCGGACGGCACTGCGGGCCTGCGCCTCCACCACTAAGTTGTACCGCTCCCGCCGCTCACGGTTCAGCACGTCCCGCAACCCTGTTTTTGTCCTCACGTGCAGCACCACGACGCCGCCAACCACCTCCGACTCGGCCGTGAAGAAGCCGTGCGTGTCCCCTTCAGCTATAGTGTACGTGACGTGGGTGGTGGGCGGCAGGTTCTCGAGGGACACGCCCATGAGCTCCTTCCCGGACACGTGCGTCCTGGGCAGCGAGTTCTCGTAGATGCTAACATTGTACCAGTCCCTTAGGAACCTGAGAGACTTCGGGCTGGCTGCCGCGGCGGCGCTCCAGCACAGCCACGGCAGCCCCAGTAGAAGCACCAGAAGGAAGAGACGCGAGGGTGGCCGCGGCCGCCGCCTGAGAGGTGGCCTGTCCGGGGCGTGGCGTGCGGGAGGCGGCGGGGCCAGCAGCGTCCGCAGGCCCGCTCCCTGGGCCATCATGTCATCATGTCACGTGGGGGCGGGCATCACCTGCAACGAGACGACACAATGTTACACACACACACACACACACACACACACACACACACACACACACACACACACACACACACACACTCAGGTGTATGTATGGTTAGCATCAAATATTTAGATCATAAAAAAATGCCTTCGAAAGAAGCCTTACGCCTGAATTACCTGCCTAAAACACTTTCTAGGAAACACGCAACCAATAAACAAAGGAATTAAAAAAAGAACCAGAGAAAAATGAAGATGAATCGAGAAAGAAATGAAACAAGAAAAGGCGACGGAAAAACTAGGAATACAAAATATCATCTGGGAATCGTGTGTGTGTGGCGTGCATGCAATATGTCCTCGGCGTTCCACTGGGCGACGCGAGGCCGGCGATGCATTGCCCGGGTGTTCCATCCCTCACTGCCGCCACGACAACACCTCGCCACCGCCCGCCGCGACGCTCGGGAATAAAGAAACGCTGTGCGCTCGAGGACTCCATTCACACCACCTTGCCTCGGCCCGTCAGGAAGGCGCGTGTGTGTGCATGTGTGTGAGGGTGAGAGACAGACAGACAAATATTCAGAGAAACAGATGAGCTGAGAAACAGACACAGACAATTTAGGCGTTTTACAAGGAAGGAAGGAATGGCGATTATAAAAACAACCGATTCAAAATTCAAAAGAGGTCAGGTATGCATTGAAACAGGATAAAAAATTACCGTAGTTATCATCAAATTGGAATGGAACATGATAGCAAAAAACAGTGTAGAGAGAGATAGAAACATTATAATCGTGACCTTATTAGTAACGACTCACTCCCTTCACCTCTTCTCTGTCAGTCACGGTCTACAGTCTCCCAAAAGGATGAAAAACACATTAGTTATAATTACAGTCAGACTAGACGATTAAATACAGTAAAGAAGAAAGCAAAGTGAAGAAGAAAAACAGCATACTCCATACGAGACCCATTTCCCGAGACCTACACTCATGGGCAGCTCGACAGTCCAACACAATCACTGTAAGCTCCCAAACCAAACCATATTCACCACAATGCTCCGTTACTTCTACGTAATACTAAATACCAATAAAATGTTCCTGTGTAGTTTCCTAAAATTCCCTCTTTTTTTATATCACCACCAAACACTTTAGAGATACAAGTAATTTTTTTTGTCCTATTGTATGTTTGGTTGGTGAGCTTACAAACTTGCTGTATTGGACTGTAAAACTGGCCCTCAGGCATTCACGGTCCAGAGTCCCCCGAAGCTTTTCCTCAAAGCCAAACAGCAGCAGCAGCGCCACGACTTTTGTTACGGCGGGAAAGACAAATAGGAAAGGAGTTTAGAGAGTCGAGAGAGGAACATTCAGACTAGTCACCGCATAGGGTTGTTATATATCAGATATTTTTCAGGTAAACAAACAGATTACCACTTTATAATGTTTGCCCGCGTGTGTGTGTGTGTGTGTGTGAGAGAGAGAGAGAGAGAGAGAGAGAGAGAGAGAGAGAGAGAGAGAGAGAGAGAGAGAGAGAGAGAGAGAGAGAGAGAGAGAGAGAGAGAGAGAGAGAGAGAGAGAGAGAGAGAGAGAGAGAGAGAGAGAGAGAGAGAGAGAGAGAGAGAGAGAGAGAGAGTTAAGCCACTACGAAAATCTATTAACACACATATACACACACACACACACACACACACACACACACACACACACACACACACACACACATACTCAGGCCTTAATACCTCAAGCAATCAAAGTCGAGCGCAAAAAATGGATGGCGATTAAGAGACAATCCAAACGCCATCAACTCTGCCAGCAAGCCACCGCTGAAAGGGAACTGCGGACCGCCGATAACACGAGAGGGGCGACACAAACACACACAGGGATGCACAGTGCTTAAGGAGACTACAAGCGGCCAGACAGACGGACGGCTCACACATTACAGCTCCTGAGAGTACACACACGATACTACACACGACTATAAGGAGACTACAAGCGGCCAGACAGACGGACGGCTCACACATTACAGCTCCTGAGAGTACACACACGATACTACACACGACTATAAGGAGACTACGAGGGGCCAGACAGACGGACGGTTCACACATTACAGCTCCTGAGAGTACACACACGATACTACACACGACTATAAGGAGACTACGAGGGGCCAGACAGACGGACGGTTCACACATTACAGCTCCTGAGAGTACACACACGATACTACACACGACTATAAGGAGACTACGAGGGGCCAGACAGATGGACAGCCTACGCATGGCAGCGCCTGGGAGTGGGTTATTCAGCAACTTTTCTCCGCATCCATAAGCATATCGTCAGCCTCATAAAATAATCGCCTAAGTCATTTTTCAGCGATTTCCAGGTTTCTGTCTACATAAATTTTCCAGTATGTGACGCCCATTTTTGTATAGTTGCCTTCGACATTCAGGGTTTGAGTGTCCTAGAATTGGCCTCTTCATTTCTGCCTAAACCTTAACCCAAATGAGATAATGACAGTTCTTTTCTGATTTCCTGTAAAGTATAAAATAATGACTTAGGCGATCTGTTTATGAAGGTGACGATATATAACCTCCTTTCAAAGCTTTTAGTGGTGTTTCCCTCAACTACTTATCAGTTCAGTTTGTTTCAGTTTGTCATACTTTAAGGATTAATTCTGCGCTCCTGTTGCTGAAGCTTCAAGAACTAAGATCCAAAACGCAATTTGCGCAGTTTCTTGCGGTAATACAGTGATTTCTGCGTCGAAGGTCAGGATACTTACGTGCTCCGACTGCTAACGCTTCAAAAATATGACCTGAGACTATTTGCTCAGTTTCTTGCAACAATACAGTGAATTCTGGGTCGAAGGTCAGGATAACTTATGTACTCCGATTGCTAAAGCTTCTAGCAATACAACCCAAGACTCTATTAGCGCAGTTTCCAGCGGTCATGCAGTGATTTCTGGGTCGAATTTCAGGATAACGTCGATGTTCCTGTTGTTAACGATTCTAGAAATTCAAGTCTCCATTGAGGTTATTTCTGGGTCAAAGGTCTGAATAAATGCACTTCGGTTACTAACGCTGTGAGAGTTACAAGCCAAGCCTCCCTTTATCCAGATAGCATCGTGGAGGTAATTTGAAGGTCCTAAGATCTATACAGCATAATCGAGGTGGCAGGCACGAGTACAATTTGAAGTTAACTACTGCGCTTTGGTTACTAACGCAGCGAGAATTACAACATAAGCTTCCCTTCATCTAGCTAGCAATATGGGGGTAACCCGGAGGCCCCTCAGATCTGAACAGCACAAACGAGGTGAGGTTTAACTAGTGGCAGATGCATTTTACATCTTTGCTCTAACTGCTAACGCTTCCAGAACTTCAACCCAAGCCTCCCTACATCCAGATAGCAACGTGGAGGTAACCTGGAGGCCCTTAGATCAGAACACGATAATCTAAGTGGGACGTGACCAGTGACAGATGCAATTTAAGGATAATTTCTGCGCTCTGCTTCCTTTCGCTTCAAAATGGAAGACCCAAGACTCATTTTGAACGGTTTCTAGCGGTAATACATTGATTTCTGGGTCGAATGTCAGGATAACTTATGGACTCCGACTGCTAACGCTTCAAAAATGTGACCAAAGACTCTATTTCCTCAGTTTTTTTGTGTGTGGTAATACAGCGATTTTTGATTCGAATGTCGGGATAACGTCTATGTTCTCTTGTTAACGATTCTAAAACAACAACCCAAGCCTCCCTTCATCCAGAAAGCAACGTGTAGGTAACGTGTAGGCTCTCAGATCTCTGCTAGGAGGGTCATTTGTATTGTCTCCCGTGAGCGCAGGGAACGAATGCAAACCTAATTATGTTCCTCCGGTAAGTTTGCATTTAATATCCCCGGCAGGCAGGCAGCCAGGACGCTGATTAATTTACATGTTAACGCCTGACTCCTGCCATTCACCTTTGATCTGCAGCCATTGATGAGTGACCTTTATGACAGGCTGAAGGCCGTAACGAAGAGGAAGAAGAAGAAGAGGCAAAAGAAGAACAGGAAGAAGAAGAAGAAGAAGAAGAGACAGAAGAAGAACAAGAAGAAGAAGAAGAGGCGGAAGAAGAAGAAAAAGAAAAAGAAGAGGAAGAAAAAGAGGAAGATGAGGAAGAAGAGAAGAAGAAGAAGAAGAAAGGAAGAGGAAGAAGAAGACGAAAAAGGAGAAGAAGAAGAGGAAGAAAAAGAAGAGGAAGAAGAAGAGGAAGAAGAAAAAGAAGA
This sequence comes from Eriocheir sinensis, assembly GCF_024679095.1. Lineage (NCBI taxonomy): Eukaryota > Metazoa > Arthropoda > Malacostraca > Decapoda > Varunidae > Eriocheir > Eriocheir sinensis. The sequence continues at coordinate 192,366 of NW_026112008.1, forward strand.
CAAAGGAGAAGAAGAAGAGGATGAAGAAGAGGAAGAAGAGGAAGAAGAAGAAGAGGCAGAAGAAGAAGAGAAAGAAGAAGAAGAAGAAGAGGAAGAAGAAGAAGGAGGAGAAGAAGAAGAAGGAGGAAGAAGAGAAGAAGAAGAGGAAGAAGAGGAAAAAGAAGAAGAAGAAGAAGAAGAAGAAGAAGAAGAAAGGAGAAGAAGAACAAGAAGAAGACAACGATTGAGAACAGTATAACAACAACTCGTTTTCATATAATCTTTTTTTTTCTTACAGTAACGACTTTGAAACTTTAAACGGAGACACACACACACACACACACACACACACACACACACACACACACACACACACACACACACACACACACACACACACACACACACACACACACACACACACACACACACACACACACACACACACACACACACACACACACACACACACACACACACACACACACACACACACACACACACACACACACACACACACACACACACACACACACACACACACACACACACACACACACACACACACACACACGCACTATCCACTCCCCTCTACAGTTAACTAATACATTAAACTCAGCCTTAAAACGACATAGAAAAAAAAAAAACTCCCACACATCAGGCGAATGAGAAGATGAGGAAGAAAAAGAGGAAGAGGAGAGAGAGAGAGAGAGAGAGAGAGAGAGAGAGAGAGAGAGAGAGAGAGAGAGAGAGAGAGAGAGAGAGAGAGAGAGAGAGAGAGAGAGAGAGAGAGAGCAGGAAAAAAGGGAAATAAGACCTACCCAAATGAACTAGATAGGAATGTGTGTGTGTGTGTGTGTGTGTGTGTGTGTGTGTGTGTGTGTGTGTGTGTGTGTGTGTGTGTGTGTGTGTGTGTGTGTGTGTGTGTGTGTGTGTGTGTGTGTGTGTGTGTGTGTGTGTGTGTGTGTGATAAACACGGTACCTCAAAGTACACTTACTTCAACATATTTACCTTTAAGTCCATATTTTAGACTCCCTGATATGCGTACAAATTGAGTCACCGCGTACTAATAGGCAAACAGACACACAAATGAAAACACACAGTGCACGCTGTGCAACACAGATGAAGAAACTTTAGAATACTTCCTGCTACACTGTGAACCCTTCAGACACGTCAGACAAATTTACCTTTTTTTACCAAGGCAACAACACGTCACCGCTACAAGGATGTATCCCAGACTTCATCGAGGTCTGGGGCAAATCGGACCCATTCATTTTTTTTATTGGTATGTCCTTGCCTTATACGAGGACGCGCTTGTGTATAAAACTGAATGACCACCGAGACGAACATCGCGTGCTGGGTGCGGGTCCCCGCCTCCAAGAAGGTGACGGCCCTGCACCTGACGGCCGAGCAGGAGGCGCCCGGCCTCTGCTGCTTCCACAAGCAGCGCTGCTCGGCCATCTTCATGACCGTTGAGCTGCTCCCTGAGAGCTGTGTGTGCGTGACCGCGTTGACCAAAGAGTTTGCAGAGTGTCGCGTCGCCGTGAACCGCGCCCTCGTGGCGGGGCTGGACACGGATGAATCCTTCGTGAGGATGAAGGTGAAGAGAGGACGCCGGACCGTCCGGAAGAAGGCGTTAGATGCAAGGTTCCTCATCGAGTGTTTGCAGGAGGAACGGATCGTGGAGGGGAAAGTTAAACTTGCGTTTGATATTACGTCGTTTTCACCGCTGACCTTTTCCTTCCACATCAAAACCTTAGTCAGCGAGTGTTCCCTGACTGAGCGTCAGCCCGTGCATGTGATCCCAGTAACTGCCCGCACAGGGCTGCCCTCAGCAGAGTGTTCCCTACCAGAAAGTCAGCCGGCAACTGCCGCCCCAGAAACTGCCTGTACAGCACTGCCCACAGCAGAGTGTCCCGTAACAACGGAGTGCCAGCTCGTGCCTGCTGCCCCAGTAACTGCCTGTATAGAGCTACCATCAGCAGAGTGTCCCGTAACAACGGAGTGCCAGCCCGTGCCTGCTGCCCCAGTAACTGCCTGTATAGAGCTACCATCAGCAGAGTGTCCCGTAACAACGGAGTGCCAGCCCGTGCCTGCTGCCCCAGTAACTGCCTGTATAGAGCTGCCATCAGCAGAGTGTCCCGTAACAACGGAGTGCCAGCCCGTGCCTGCTGCCCCAGTAACTGCCTGTATAGAGCTACCATCAGCAGAGTGTTCCGTAACAACGGAGTGCCAGCCCGTGCCTGCTGCTCCAGTAACTGCCTGTATAGAGCTACCATCAACAGAGTGTCCCGTAACAACGGAGTGCCAGCCCGTGCCTGCTGCCCCAGTAACTGCCTGTAAAGAGCTGCCCTCAGCGTAGGAAGACTGCCGCGACGCACAAGAAACAGTCGAGGAACGAACGTGCGCGCCACCAAACCCGAACACCGACACGTCGGTCCTTAGGAACGTCACGATCCCCCGAAGGTACAGGCACAGAATGAAGGGCCGAGGAGGTGTTGTGGGGCGCCTCCACGAAGACCATCCCGTCACCATTGAGTATAATGAACGATGCGGCGTAATGAAGCTTCGGGGCCTCGCCGATGACGTCAGACGGTGCCAGGACGACATGGATGGCACGATAAAGACGTGGCAGAGGGAGAACAGCAAGAAACAAATGACGAAGAAGGCGGCAGCGAACGGTGCCAAGAGTGAAGGCAAAGAAACAACACCCCGACAAGACACTAAGCCTGTGCGTGCCCCCGACACCCGGCAAGACCAGGCCCGTAAGGAGACTAACGCCGCGACAACTGGCGCCAAGAACGAAGGCCAAGAGGTAACACCCCGACAAGACACTAAGCCTGTGCGTGCCCCTGACACCCGGCAAGACCAGGCCCGTGAGCAGCGTAAAGCGGGGACGAGGAGTGTGTGTGCCCCCAACACCCGGCAAGGGACTGAGCGTGTGTGTGCCCCCAACACCCGGCAAGGGACTGAGCGTGTGTGTGCCCCCAACACCCGGCAAGGGACTGAGCGTGTGTGTGCCCCCAACACCCGGCAAGGGACTGAGCGTGTGTGTGCCCCCAACACCCGGCAAGGCACTGAGCGTGTGTGTGCCCCCAACACCCGGCGTACGACCACGGCCATTCGCAACGCACCGTCGCCCCAAGACACACGACCCGAGGCGCGGCAACACCCGCCGGCGGCTGATGGCGCCCCGAAAGAACGCCAAAGGAAAGTTGCTAAGGAAGCCGTCAAAGGACGCTCTAAAGGAATTGCTAAAGGGCCATCTCAAGAAGCCCCGAAAGGCGCGTCCCATGACACTCCCGAAGGAGCGCCGAGGGAAGCTCAGCCCTGGACGCTGCTGCCGCCGCCGCGCCTGCGCAGCCCCGACCGGCGGGACATCCTGGGACAGCGCTGGCTGTCTGATGACGTCATGGACCTGGCCCAGGAACTGCTGCAGCGGCAGTTCCCGAACACTGCGGCTTGTACGCCAGCGGCGCCGCCTTCACCCTGCCGCCCCTGCAGCCCGGCAGCGGAGCGCTCTTCCTGCAGGTGGTGAACCGGTCCACGCCGATGAGCCTCGCCTCCATGGCGGACTACGGCCGCGCGGGGGGCAGCCACTGGCTACTGCTGTCCTCGTACGGGGCGGCGCGCCCAGGCCAGCTGGCCGTGTACGACTCGCTCTACGACACGCTCTCCGCCTCCACGGCCGCCCTGGTGCGGCAGCTGCAGGAGCTGCACGCCCCGCCCCCGGGCGCCGTCATGCGGCCCGTGCAGCGCCAGCAGGACGGCTACAGCTGCGGTCTCTTCGCCCTCGCCTTCGCCTTCAGCATCGCCCACGGCCAGGACCCTTGCCGCGTGCGCTACGTGCGGGCCCGCATGGCGCGCCACCTGCTGGCGTGCCTCGAGCGGGGCACAGTGATGCCCTTCCCCAGCGAGCCCAAGGACACGATGGGCTAAGAACCTTCACCTTCAAACACAGAGAGGAGGACTTAGGCAGCGACAGGAAGGATAAAGAGTGGGTCTCTGCTTCGCCTCTGTTCACAGCTGTGTCCAGTGTCGCGACAACTGCTGGAGGTGTCTTTCAGCAGTCCATCTGTTTCAGTATTTACTTCATACTTTTTCTACAAATCAAAAAGACGTTAGTACTCTACATTTTATCTTCGGAGCTTCAGCAGGAATGGCAGGTATTTGTGCACAAACACCGAAAGAATAATTGATAGAACTGATAACATTCAAGACTCTTAGATTTATGAGATATTCATTTAATACGCGTCTCATAAATCTGCGAATCTTGAACGTTATCACTTTATTAATTATCCTTTCCGGCCTTCGTGTGCTGGTCATTATCTGTCAGCTCGATCCTGGCCGACCTGCGTGCAGTGACTCAGTGTTTCGTGCGTGTGGATGTTTCTCACGGCGTGCGAGGCCAAAGCCTTATTTTGTGTCTGCTGTAATGTTACCTGGTCGCTTCTGCTTGTCGTGGTGAGTGGCACCGAGGGACACTGCATGGCGGGGATGGCAAGGCTTTGTGTGATGAGTTGTGGTGCTGCTGGGCGGCTCCTAGGGCCGTACAGGTCTGTCAGGGCGTCTGCTTCCTTCCGTCTTCCGGTGTGTTCCTTCCCCGCACGGCCACCTGCCGCTCCAAATACTTTCCCTTGGCTTGAGTTTTCCCCTACGGACGTGCCTTGGGCAACATAGTGTTTCTTCCCTGCGGTATTGTTTTGAATTTGTTCTTATTTGTTTTGGTTTTCATTTCATTTTATAGTTGTATTTTTTCACTGTCACTGACGGTTCGGTGCGCCGTGAGTTGCCTGGAGTTGCCGGGACGCGCCAGTGTGCGTGGTGTTGTCCGCATGATGTGCAGTAGTACACATCCTGCCGCTGGTTGTGGCGAGGCTGCCGCGTGGAGGGCGTGGGGTGGCGTGAAGGCGCGGCCAATGCGGCACTCCTGCAGGGAGGGGGAACGCTGGCCCCGCGAACACGAAAACGAGGAAGCTTTTCTATGTATTTATGCGCCTCCTCGGTGCAGTGGTTAGCGTCCCAGACTACGAATCTGCAGGCATGGGTTCGAATTCTGGCCTGGGCAGTCGGCGTGCAGCTAGATAAGGTAAAAATTAGGCCAAGCAAAAGAAGCCAATAAGCCAAGAAACGTTAAGCAAATGTAAACTAAAAAGCAGGTGAAGCAAGGCAGGTAACGGGAGGCAACTAAAGGTGAGACAGGTAAGGTAAATAGTGCCGTGAAAGTCATTAAGCCAACAAAAACTATGTTAAACAAGCCTAAGGTAAACAAGGGAGGTAACCAGGTGAAGCAAGGTAAGGTAAGTCAATTAGAGGTGAGTCAGGTAAAGTAATTATGTAAGAAAAGTCACTGAGAAAGAAAAGTAAGGCGGATGTAAACTAAACCAAGGCAAGACAGGTGGAACAGGCAAGGTAAGCCAAATGAAGGTGAGTCAGGTAAAGTAATTAAGCCAAAAAACAAATCGTTAAGCCAAGAAATTCCGATGAAGAAACAAAGAAACAAACACGACAGAAAGAAAGGATGGAAGGAACGACGACACGAAGAAAGGAAGAAAGGAAACAAAGAAAGAAGGGAGGAGAGCTAAAGAGAAGATGGAAAACACAAGGCAAAGAAAAGAGGAAGGAAGAAAGGAAGACAGGAAGAAGAAAAGCAGGAAACAAAAAAAAAAAGAAAAAGACCTAAGGTAGAGCTAGAAAACAAAAAGCAAAGAAAAAAATAAATAAGAAAAGTAAAAATTAAAGTAAGTAATTAAATAGGTCAGCAAAGCCAGGTGACGTGTATCACTGTATGGGCGCCGCAGAGAAGGCCTTATTAGTTGCCGCCACCTCCGCAGGACTGTGCCGCCCCTCAAGGCCAACCTGACACACAAGAAAAGATCAGAAAAGGACGTCACGAAAAGCAAGCCTCCTCCAACACCACCTTCTCCACGACAAGACTTTCCCGAGGAAGTAGCCTGGATACAGGAACATGTCCACACGCCCCAGTCACGTGAATCACAAGAGGAACGTCGGCCAAGGCTTTAGGGAAAGAGATGATGGGCTTCCTCGAAGACTGAAGAGGCAAAAGACGAAGGGGGAGAGGAGACGAAAAAGGAACACACACACACACACACACACACACACACACACACACACACACACACACACACACTGATGACAAACAGGTAAATGCACAGCAAATTTTATATAATAAACACACACGTAACACCAGACCAGTGGTTCCCAACCAGAGTCTATGAACCGAATTTGAAGTGTTCAATAGAAATTCTAATTATTTTAAAATTTATTATACTGGAATTAGGAGACATGCGGCTCGGAATAACATTCATACTACACAATCCTTAAAATTTAGATGCTTAAATTACTCTACATTAGCTAAGGGCACCCGGGGTGTCAAACTCACGGCCCACGTGGCAAATGTAGACATCGGGATGGCCATGAGTGGCCCGCGAGGTGACAGGAAGATTTGTTGCCTCCTGTGGGGGTCCACAGGTGAAAAAGTGACTGGAAAAGGGGAACGGGACAAAAAAGGTTGGGAAACACTGATCTACAGGCCAATAAGCTACATGGCATTAGCGTAAAGCTGTAGTCCCGTTATATAACAACAATGACTCCCGGGGGTTAGAACCAGGCCCTGTGAGTACAAGTCGGGACAGCAAACGTCTCCTGTCCTGTGTCTCTGACTCGTAGATTAGAGAAGATGGTAGCAACAACAAACAGCCTAGTTAGGACCAAGAGGTTTGTTGCTGTTTGCTTTTCCTTTGTACTACTTTGTACTTTGTCCTTCTCCTCCTCCTTCTTCTTCTTCTTCTTCTTCTTCTTCTTCTTCTTCTTCTTCTTCTTCTTCTTCGTCTTCTTCTTCTTTTTCTTCACGCTCAAATAAATAACGGCATCCAATCAACCATCGTAAAAACAAGACAGTTTATACGAGTGGAAAGGATCTAAGTCTAAATTCTTAACTCTTATTTGCTTGTCGTGTTCATGTATAGTTACGTGTCACACACTATTGGGCACGCCGAGTGTGTGGGACAGACGGCAACCACCCGCTTCAAAAGGACACAAAGGAAATGCTATTTACTGTGTGGTGGGTAAACAGATGAGGTGGTGGTGGTGGTAGTAATGGTGTCGTGGTGGTTGTTATGGTGATTTCAGAGGTGGTAGTGGTGTTGGTAATGCTAACTATATAGTCGATGGAGGTGTTGGTGATGGTGGTGGTGGTATCATTGGTGTTGTGGTGGCGGAGTTGTTGGTTGTTGTTTTGGTGATTGCAGCGCTAGTGGTGGTGGTGGTGATGGTATTGGTGGTGATGACAGTACAAGTTATAGTGGTGGTTGGTGATGGCACTGGTGGTGTGAGTGGTGTCTTTGTGCTTGTGGTAGTACTGGTAATGGTACAAGTTGTGGTAATGGTGATGAGGGAGTAGACAGTATTTAATGGTGGAGGTAATAGTAGTGGTGGTGATGGTGATGAGGGGGTAGATAGTAGCTAATGGTGGTGGTGATGGTGGTGGTTGTAGTGTGGACAACGGCATCAGGGCAGGAAGGCAGGTGGTCGCGTGCCTCCCAGATGTAACTTAGCACAATGACTGCACCGGCGCGGCCACATCACCCTTACTCAACGCCGTGCCACCCTGCCCTGCCCTTCCTTTCCTTTCCTTTCCTGCCCTTCCTTCCCTTCCTTCCAATGCCCTCCTTTCGATCCCTTTCCTTTCCTTTTCTTTCCTTCCTTCCCTTCCCTCTTTTCCCTTCCATTTCCTTCCCTTTCCTTCCTTTCTCTTCCCTTTCTGCCCCTTTCCTTTCCTTCCAGCCCTTCTCTTCCCTTTCTTTACTTTCCCTCGCCTTCCCTTTCCTTCCCTTCCTTCCTCTTCCTTCCTTCCTGCCCTGCCCCGTTATATTCCACGACACGGCACGTGTCGTTTATCAAATATTGTTAGGTGCCCCCCACCACACCACCACACACACGCCAAGTAAAACACACAAGCAAAGCACACACACACACACACACACACACACGGAGAGAGAGAGAGAGAGAGAGAGAGAGAGAGAGAGAGAGAGAGAGAGAGAGAGAGAGAGAGAGAGAGAGAGAGAGAGAGAGAGAGAGAGAGAGAGAGAGAGAGAGAGAGAGAGAGAGAGAGAGAGAGAGAGAGAGAGAGAGAGAGAGAGAGCACCCACATTTTCCAGACTAATTCTACAGCCATTCCCAGACTTCCTTCCACCCAAGACTCGCTCACAGGACTCGTCGCCACCTCTCAGCATTCACTCCTCGCACACTGCTCGGCCGCTCCCTGCCTGCCTTTCACGCCTGCCTTTCAAAACTTATCACCTACGACTTATCTAATGCAATAATCTCTCCGTAAGAATTTGTTTAACTTTCAAGGGCGATGTTCATGGCTGCTCGCCTTAACATTTTCTTCTCTTATATATTCTTCTACTGGAATTTGATTTTTTTCTTCTTCTCGATTTTTGGGGGTAAATTAAATTAGGGAGGAATTGTCCGTAGACTTATAAATAAATTTTTAAGATTTTTTTTTTTGTTACATTATTTGGTTCAGCTTTTTTTTTGTGTGTGTGGGGGAGTTGTGTGTGTGTGTGTGTGTGTGTGTGTGTGTGTGTGTGTGTGTGTGTGTGTGTTTTACCCTATTGTTTGTATGGGCTTATCTATCGATCTGTTCGCTGTCTGTCTGTCTGTCTGTTTTCTGTCACTAAAATAAGGAATGAAATGTAGATATAGGATCGTAAGGTAAAGAAAATTAAACAAATGTGCCAGAAGGAAGACGAAAAAGTATCTGAAGAAGCAGTAGCGTAAGAAATTTAATGTGCAAAAACAACTTCTGCACCACTAAAAGAAAGACGGAAATGTTGATAAAGGATCGCTAACAAAAGAAAATACGAATGTGTTGTAAGAAAGTTAAGAGAAAGATGAGAACACTACAATGTTAAGAGGAAGATGAGAAACTAAAACTGGGAAGGCGTAGAGGAAGATGAAGAAAGAAGTAGGAAAAGAAGAGGAAGAAAAAGACGACGACGACGACGACGACGACGACGACGACGACGACGACGACGAAGAAAAAGAGGAAGAAGAAGAAGATGAAGAAGAATACGAAATAAAGATATGTATTATATTCCTGTATGCATAAAACTAGTATTTTCTTTACCACTAGAAGAAAAAACGAAAAAAATATCTACAGCATGTTTCTATATGTATTAAAACCTCCAACATCCTTTGAAAAATGAAAAGAAACTCGTGTAGATATAAAATGTTCATCTATTTCCCATTCACAAAAAAACAAACCCCAAAGAACAGACATATAACATCCAACCCACGACGCCTTTCACATCACAAAACCTCACGCAAGGCAAACAGTAAAACTCGACCGCTATTAAATATGAAAACAAAGGTCTGTATTATATTCCTGTACGCATAGAACTAGCATTTCTTTACCACTGGAAGAAAACATTAAAAAAAAACTATATAATGTTCCCTTATGTATTCAAAACCTCAGATCTTTTACAAATAAAAAAAATATATGGTATACATGTAAATCTATTTCTTCTAAAGTCCTAAAAAGAAACCCTAAGGAACAAATATACAGCCTCCAACACTCGACTCCTTTCACATATCAAAACTATAAGTTGATTTATTTCCACCACATAAAAAAATAACCAGCCAAGAACATATAAATGCCATGCAACACACGAGCCCTTGCACATCTTAACACCCCGGGCAAGACAAACACAGCAAACCTTGGCCGCTATTAAATATGAAACGAGTCCTTTGTCACTAATTAACTCTCGCGTCCTTACCCTCAGCTCCTTGTGTCGAGCTATAACGTTCCGCTTTTACACGGGAACAGTATTTCGCTTGTCACAGAGCGCGAGAGTTCTTTCAGTATTTGTCCGCTCCTTATTTCCAGCGTCTCTGTTGCAAGGAGGAAGTGTTGAAGGAGAGAGAGAGAGAGAGGAGAAGGGAACAATGAATGGAGGAAAGGAAGGAAAGAAAGTTAAGGAGAAGGAGAGGGAGGGTAAGTAAGGAGAGAGGAGGGAAGGAAAAAGAGAAGGGTGGAGGGAAGGAAAGTGGAGGCGGAGGGAGAAGGAGGAAGAAAGAGAAGTAGAGTTGTGGTAGGGGAGAAGAGGAGGAAAAGAGGATGGAAGTAAA
>NW_026112008.1:205000-220000 GCF_024679095.1 Eriocheir sinensis
AATGTCTGCTTTTATCAACTCTATATTGTCGAATGTCAGATCTCTTATCAATATTATTTTTTTCGAATGTCTTTTTTTTTACTATATATTCTTGAGAACACTACAATAATAACAATGTCTGAACTACAACGATAATAAATGTCTGCTTCTTTAAACTACATATTTTCGAATGTCTTCTTTTCTAATTTTACATCTTCAATGTCTGCAATTTTTTATGATTCTGACATCCATTTGAACGACTTTATCAACTATTTTTCCTATTTAGTGCTCGTATTTTTCAACGCTTCTGACACCCATTGGCGAAACCTTAACAATTTTATCAACTATTTTTTCTTAGTGTCCGTATTTTTCTTACCATTCTGACATCCACTGGGAAAACTGGAACAATTTTAAGAACTATTTTTATTTAGTCTCCGTATTTTTCAACGCTTCCGACACCAATTACGACAATATCAACGATTGTAACAACTACTATTTCTTTATTGTGTCTGTATTTTTCAAGGCTTCCGACATCCATTGGGAAAACTTCAACGTTTGTATCAGCTACTTTTTTGTGTCCGTATTTTCCAACGCTTCTGGCATCCATTGGCGAAATCTTAACAATTTTATGAACTATTTTATTTAGTGTCCGTATTTTCAACGATTCTGACACCCATTACGACAAATTCAACGATTATAACAACTATCTCTTTTTTGTGTCCGTAATTTCCAACGCTTCTGGCATCCATTGGCGAAATTTTAACAATTTTATGAACTATTCCATTTAGTGTCCGTATTTCCAACGCTCCTGACACCCATTACGACAAATTCAACGATTATAGCAACTATCTTTTTTTGTGTGTCCGTTTTTTCATCGCTTTTGACACCCATTACGACAAATTCAACGATTATAGCAACTATCTTTTTTTGTGTCCGTATTTTTCATCGCTCCTGACACCCATTACGACAAATTCAACGATTATAACAACTATTTTTTTTGTGTTTGTATTTATCATCGCTTCCGACATCCATTACGACAATTTCAACGATTTTTCGAGTTCACGTAAAATGCATCAACGTTCGGCGCCTCCAATATAATCACATAATCAGATCTGTATTACTTTTACCAGGCAACACCAGCAAATCATTTCAGTCTGATTATTTCATGGCTTTTTAAATCGTATCCGTCCTAGTTTCGTATGTGTGTGTGTGTGTGTGTGTGTGTGTGTGTGTGTGTGTGTGTGTGTGTGTGTGTGTGTGTGTGTGCGCGCAGATCTGGAAACAATTATAAAGATACGAGGAAATGCTTCGGATTTAAATATTCTTGCCAGGGAAGTTATATGTGTGTTGCCAAGCGCTATGAACACACACACACACACACATACACACACACACACACACACATTTGATTTGGCTTTCGTTGAGGCTGTGTTAGTGTTTCCATGGGTAGTTATATGAGCCTCGTGATAGTCTGACAAGGCTTCTGCACCATGACTCTCAAAACCACTCATGAGAACCCGACTAACCTCCTTTGTGGCCTTCGGAAATATTTGTTTTGGGAGCTACATATGACCTGGCTTTCGTAGAGGTTGTGTTAGTGTTTCCATGGGTAGTGTTCAGCCTAGTGATAGTTTGACAAGGCTTCTGCACCACGACTCTCAAAACCACTCATGAGAATCCGACTTATCGCCTTTGTGGCCTTTGGAACTATTTGTTTTCATAGATAATTTTGATTTGGCTTTCGTAGAGGTTGAATTAGTGTTTCCATGGGTAGTTATATGAGCCTATAGTGATAGTTTGACAAGGCTTCTGCATCACGACTCTCAAAACCACTCATGAGAACCCGACTAACCTCCTTTGTGGCCTTGAGGAGTATATGTTGTTGGAGCCAAAAGCGTCAGAGAACACGAACCTTAGTGAGAGCAGCCAGCAAGTTGTGTACGAGCGTCTGGGAATATTGCTCCCGACACGTTATGCTCCAGACTTAACGTATTCCCGCGTGTGTTATGTTACCTTGGCTGTTTAACATTTACACGGGATGAATAATGCAGGAGGGAAATGTCATAATGCTGAGCAGAGGCGTCGAACAAGTGGCCGAGAGAGAATGCGATCAGATAACATTACACAATTTCAACGGTGTGAGATGTTGTGTGCGGTGTTGTGTGAGACGGTTTGTTAACGTAAAGTATTAAGAAGATGAGGAAGCTAAACTAGGGAAAATGTAGAGGAAGAAGAAAAATAAGAATAAGAAGAAGAAGAAGAAGAAGAAGAAGAAGAAAAGTAAAAGAAGAAGAAAAGTAAAAGAAGAAGAAAAAGAAGAAAAAGAAGAAGAAGAAGAAGAAGAAGAAGAAGAAGAAGAAGAAGAAGAAAAGTAAAAGAAGAAGAAGAAGAAGAAGAAGAAGAAGAAGAAGAAGAAGAAGAAGAAAAGAAGAAGAGAAGAAGTAGAAAAGATGAAGAAAAAAAGAAGAAAAAGTAAAGGAAGAAGAAGAAGAAGAAAAAGAAGAAGAAGAAGGAGAAGAAGAAGGAGAAGAAGGAGAAGAAGGAGAAGAAGAAGAAGAAGAAGAAGAAGAAATATAGCTGTTCTCCTTTTTTATTATAAGGAGGATGAAAGCGAAAAAAATAAAGAAGGAAGAAAGGACAATAAAATAAAACAGAACAGAAAATACAAGGCAACAAAATAAAAGAAGAAATATGTGAAGAAGAAAGGAAGAAAGGAAGACGAGAACATTACAGAGGACAGAAACCAATTTGAAGAAAAAAAAAGTTCTCCTTTTTATCACTATTAATTCTATACACTTTCAAACTCCTCCAAACTGTAATGTCAATGATAATCTATTCTTACCGATATTATACGCAAAAATAGTATGCAGAATAAAGTTAAGGATTCAATGCATAAGATAAGAATAAATAAGGAAAGGAGTGAAAGGAGAAAGATAAATAAAAGCAAAGGAAGGCGAAAAGAAGAAGGGAGAAAGGAAAGGATATGGAGAGGAGGCAGGGAAAGGGAGAAAGGAAAGGAAATGGAGAGGAGGCAGGGAAAGGGAGAAAGGAAAGGATATGGAGAGGAGGCAGGGAAAGGGAGAAAGGAAAGGATATGGAGAGGAGGCAGGGAAAGGGAGAAAGGAAAGGAAATGGAGAGGAGGCAGGGAAAGGGAGAAAGGAAAGGATATGGAGAGGAGGCAGGGAAAGGGAGAAAGGAAAGGATATGGAAAGGAGGCAGGGAAAGGGAGAAAGGAAAGGATATGGAGAGGAGGCAGGGAAAGGGAGAAAGGAAAGGATATGGGGAGGAGGCAGGGAAAGGGAGAAAGGAAAGGAAGAAGAAAATTAATGAGAAGAAATAGGAAGGCAAGATTCTACACTCTCGCACAGCCTCAAGCGGAAGAGGGTTAAAAAAATGCAAAAAATATTCAGGTTAAAATGAAGACTTAATTTATATATGACATTCAAATATATAATAACAAAACTCTAAATAATCGAGGTATCTATAAATGCTATAATCAGAGTGCAAAAACAGTTATTCAGGTCAATATGAAGACTTAATTTATAGATAACATTGAAATATATGATGACGCAACTATTTATAATCAATGTATTTAAATATGCCATAATCTTAATGCAAAAAAAGGTATTCAGGTCAAAATGAAGACTTAATTTATATATGACATTCAGATATATGATGAAAAACTATTTATAATCAAAGTATTCATAAATGCCATAACCAGAATGAAAAAAAAAAGTATTCAGGCTAAAATGGAGACTAAATTTATACATGACATTCAAATATATGATGACGAAATCCTTTATAATTAAAGTACTTATAAATCCCATAATTAGAATGCAAAAGAAGGTAATAAGGTTAGGTGAGGAAATCTTTATATATAACGTTTTCATATGTGATGACGAAACCATATATAACCAAAGTATCTATAATGCCATAAACGGAAAACTAAAAAGGTATTCATGTCAGAGTGGAGAAAATTCTTTAAAAGTAGCCTTCAAATATATATAAGGACGGAACTCTTTAAATTATTAAGGTGTCTACAAATGCCATAATCAGAATGCAAATAAGGGATTTAGATTAATGTGAAGTAGAATTCTTTGATACGCAGCATTGAGATATATAATGGCGGAACTCTCTATATAATCAAAGTATCTATGAATCCCATGACAAAAAAAACAAGGGCGCTGAGGAGGAGGGGAGTGGCTATTTTATGGGAAAAGGAGGCAGCTCAAGGGGAAAAAAAAAGAAACTAAAAAGACCTCTGGCGCTGCTCCTATAAATTGTCGATCAGAAAAGCCGAATGAGGGTCAAAATCAAATGAAAAACGTTGATAACCCTCTCCTGAAAGCGTTCAAGTCGTAGGCAGGAGGAAATACAGTCAAAGGAAGGCTGTTCACATTACAATATCACATGAAAAGTTCATAGGAAGGGCATAAGATGTCTCTATTACTGATGTCTCTAAAGTTTTTAAGTTGTAAGCAGGAGGAAATACAGTCAAAGGAAGGCTGTTCACATTACAATATCACATGAAAAGTTCATAGGAAGGGCATAAGATGTCTTTATTACTGATGTCTGTAAGGTTTTAAGTTGTAAGCAGGAGGAAATACAGACAAAGGAAGGCTGTTCACCTCACAATATCACACGGAAAGATCATAGGAAGGGCTTAAGATGTCTTTATTACTGATGTCTTGAAAGCGTCTAAGTCGTAGGCAAGAGGAAATACAGACAAAGAAAGGCTGTTGGCATCACTGTACCACATGGAAAGATCATAACAAGGGCCGAAGATGTCTTTATTTCTAACCCCCAGAAAGCGTTTAAGTCAGCATATCCCAACCTGGGGGAAATTTCCCCCTGAGGGGAAATTTTGTGATTCCAGGGGGGAGATTTAACCTGAAGGGAATATAAATTATTAGCAATTAGTCGGCGGAAACGGCGCGTCACAGCTATTGACTGACTTATTTGTGAAGTAAATATTGAGTTTGGCAATTATTTATTTATAATATTATTTGTGTTACTGAGCAAGTAAATTTCGTGTTTTGGCTCCTTTTTTTTTCTCGTCCACATGAAGGGGGAAATCCGGGTAGTTGAAGTTGATGAAGGGGGAAGCGACAGAATAAGTTTGGGAACCATTGGTTTAAGTCGTGGGCAGGAGGATATATATACATACAAAGGAAGCCTGCTCACATCCCTATATCACATGGAAACATCGAAACAAAGGCTGAAGATGTCTTTATTACAAATCTCTGGAAAGCGTTTAAGTCGTAGGCAGGAGGGTATACATACAACGTAAGCTTGTTCACATCACTATATCACATGGAAACATCGAAACAAAGGCTGAAGATGTCTTTATTACTAATCTCTAGAAGGCGTTAAAGTCGTAGGCAGGAGGGTATACATACAACGTAAGCTTGTTCACATCACTATATCACATGGAAACATCGAAACAAAGGCTGAAGATGTCTTTATTACAAATCTCTGGAAAGCGTTAAAGTCGTAGGCAGGAGGAAATACAGACAAAGGAAGGCTGTTGGCATCACTGTAGCATACGCAAAGATCAGAACATGGGCTGAAGATGTCTGTATTACTAATCTCTAGAAAGCGTTTAAGTCGAAGGCAGGAGTAAATACAGACAGAGGAAGGCTGTTGGCATCACTGTAGCATACGCAAACATCAGAACATGGGCTGAAGATGTCTGTATTACTAACTAGAAAGCGTTTAAGTCTTAGGCAGGAGTAAATACAGACAGAGGAAGGCTGTTGCATCACTGTACCACATGGACACATCAGAAAAATTGTTGAAGACGTCTTTATTACTAACTAGAAAGCGTGTAAGTCGTAGGCAGGAGGAAATACAGACAAAGGAAGGCTGTTGGCATCACTGTATCACTTGGAAACATCAGAAAAATTGCTGAAGACGTCTTTATTACTGACTAGAAAGCGTGTAAGTAGGCAGGAGGATATACAGACAGAGGAAGGCTGTTGGCATCACTGTACCACAGGGAAACATCAGACCAAGGGCTGCGGATGTCTGTGTTACCAATCTTAATAACCCAGACAGTAGTAACGTGTCTCAACGAACCTTTTAGATCAACGGAAACAGCTGAGGGCATAACAAACTGAAAAAGTCCCCAAGCGTTGCTCCAGTAATAGAGTGAAGAAGGAGAGGCCAAAGAGAGGTCAAGTTCACATGCCAAAGCTTATTGTAGACCAGATTCTCTTCCATATGAATGAGACGTGGGCCATGCTCGGGAAGACAAGGCAGGATGAGAGGTGGAGAAAGAAGGTCCAGGAACACAACAACGTATCGGGCCCCCATTACGACTATCTTCCAAGGCTTTCATAGGAGTTTTTGGCATTTTCAGAGGTAGTTTTGGTGGTAGTTTGACCTTTCTTCTGTATCATGAGCCTCAAAAAACACTCATTAGGACCCAACTGATCTCCATTTTGGCCTTCGGAAGTCGTTGATGTGAGAAGCGGAAGTGTCCAAGCTCACACAGTTGATAAGGGTTTCGTAGGAGTTTTAAGCATTTACAGGAGTAGTTCTATGGCCCTGGTGGTAGTCTGACCTTTCCTCTTCTTCTGAGCCTCAAAAAACACCCATTAGAACCCAACCGATATCCTTTTTGCCCTTCAGAAGTAGTTGATGTGAGACCTGAAAACGTCTAGCAACACCAACCAATGATTCAAGAGCCACGCGGTGCACTGGACGCGGAGGAAGCAGGAGTTGTGTGATGAGAAGGCAACAGACGGATGAGAGGTGATGAATACGCCGAGGAACGTCCGTGACACAATGATCCATGTTTTTAAGCGTCTCGGGCTCCCATTACGACTATTTCCCAAGGCCACTGAGAAGATTAACCGGGTTCTCATGGGCGATTTTCCCGTTCAAGGTTCAGAAGTCGTGTAAAACTATCACTGGGATCACTAAACATATTCTTAAACGTCTCAGGCTCCCATTACGACTATTTCCCAAGGCACTGAGAGGATTAACCGGGTTCTCATGGGCGATTTTCCCGTTCAAGGTGCAGAAGTCGGGTAAAACTATCACTGGGATCACAAAACAGTCCATGGAAATACCAATAACTTCTACGAAAACTATTTTAGGCAGGTGAACTGAGCCACGGAGAAGATTAACCAGGTTTTCTTGGGTGATTTTCCCGCTCAGGACGTAGAAGTCGTGTA
The DNA here is from genome assembly GCF_024679095.1 of Eriocheir sinensis. Taxonomy (NCBI): domain Eukaryota; kingdom Metazoa; phylum Arthropoda; class Malacostraca; order Decapoda; family Varunidae; genus Eriocheir; species Eriocheir sinensis. The sequence continues at coordinate 212,162 of NW_026112008.1, forward strand.
AAACTATCACTGGGATCACACAACAGTTCATGAATAGACCAGTAACGTCTACGAAAGGCTTTTTATAACAAGTCAACTGAGCCAAGGAGAGAATTAACCAGGTTTCCATGAGTGATTTTCCGTTCAGTATGCAGAAGTCGGGTAAAACTATCACTGGGATCAGAAAGCAGTCCATGAAAATACAGGTAACTTATGCGAAAGCCATTTTAAACAAGTGAACCGAGTCACGGAGAAGATTAACCGGGTTCTCTTGGGTGATTTTCACGTTCAAGATGCAATAGTCGTGTAAAACTATCACTGTGATCACAAAACAGTACATGGAAATACCAGAACTCCTACGAGAGGCTTTTCAAACAGGCGCACTGAGGCGGCAAGACGTTCAAGAATACGGACCAATGATTCATGAGACACGTGAGGCTTAAGAGGCGTAGGCAGCGTTAGCAGACTATCGTACGCATAACATTGCATTTTCAGGTTTCTGGCCCATAAATACTAAAAAAAAGAGCATCAATAATTACCGATTTTAACAACAATTATAAATGCATATCGTTATTTCTGTGGGTGCGCTAGCTTTTGGTCATAAGTCGGCCAAAACAATACGCCAAGTACGACAGTCTGGTAACGTTGGGCGTAGGAAACAGAACTCGTGTAATAAGAGGAAGGGAGAGGACAGCGGGTGGCGGTGGAGCGAAATGCAATGATGTACAAAATGTTGGTGAGGAAAGCGCGCGAAAAGAACGTCTCGGGTGCAGGGAAACAGAATACCATTAAGGACTGAACGAAACAACGAGGAACGAGAACGAAGCAGCGAACGTACAAGACTTGATTGAACCTACTTTGCTACACTGCGTAAATGACTTAAAAATATAAAGTGAAATCTCGGAATCAGTAGTAGTAGTAATAGTAGTAGTAGTAGTAGTAGTAGTAGTAGTAGTAGTAGTAGTAGTAGAAATAGTAGTAGTAGAGATAGTAGTAGTAATAGTAGTAGATATTGAGAGAGAGAGAGAGAGAGAGAGAGAGAGAGAGAGAGAGAGAGAGAGAGAGAGAGAGAGAGAGAGAGAGAGAGAGAGAGAGAGAGAGAGAGAGAGAGAGAGAGAGAGAGAGAGAGAGAGAGAGAGACAGACAGACAGACAGACAGAGAGAGAGAGAGAGAGAGAGAGAGAGAGAGAGAGAGAGAGAGAGAGAGAGAGAGAGAGAGAGAGAGAGAGAGAGAGAGAGAGAGAGAGAGAGAGAGAGAGAGAGAGAGAGAGAGAGAGAGAGAGAGAGAGAGAGAGAGAGAGACAGAGACAGACAGACAGACAGACAGACAGACAGACAGACAGACAGACAGACAGACAGACAGACAGACAGACAGAGAGAGAGAGAGAGAGAGAGAGAGAGAGAGAGAGAGAGAGAGAGAGAGAGAGAGAGAGAGAGAGAGAGAGAGAGAGAGAGAGAGAGAGAGAGAGAGAGAGAGACAGACAGACAGACAGACAGACAGACAGAGAGAGAGAGAGAGAGAGAGAGAGAGAGAGAGAGAGAGAGAGAGAGAGAGAGAGAGAGAGAGAGAGAGAGAGAGAGAGAGAGAGAGAGAGAGAGAGAGAGAGAGAGACAGACAGACAGACAGACAGACAGAGAGAGGGAGAGAGCACCATCCCACTCACAACAGTCTTCCATTCCAATTTAGACAATCATCACTACATATATATTTTTATAGCACACTTCATATCCACTACAATCCCATAATTCCATACCTCACACCGACCCAACTAAACCACCTCTCTTGGTAGTAGTAGTGGTAGTAGTAGTAGTAGTAGTAGTAGTAGTAGTAGTAGTAGTAGTCTTTTAAATACTTATAGAAAATCACAAACATATTAATACAAAAAAATAAAGAAGAGCAAGAAGAGGAAGAACAACAACAACAACAACAACAACAACAACAACAAGTAATATAGTAGTAGTAAAATTCGTACTATCGTCATTACATTTATCACTATCATCATTATCACACATCTCTAACAAACAATACAACAAAACACCGGCCAGTCAGAAAGGCACCTCTTAACACCGCTCTGGAGGCCCCGCGCATAACACAGTATTCACACCACTCGTCAGTATCAGATGTTCCTCGCTTTTTACTCCGACTCGCCTGAAATATTGGCGCTGACGGACGGCCCGGCCTGTCACGTTAAGCATTCAGAGGATCGACAGTGCAGGGCGGTCAGATCAGGTGATGGGGGTCTGGTATAGCTGATGTCACGCATATGATGATGCCACTCCTATGATGCTGACTGGAATGTAACTCCGCCTGCCTACGACTTAAACGTTTTCAAGAGTAGAGCATCAAGACACCTCTCCACCCGATATTGACCTCTCTTCTGATAATGCCACGCCTATGATGCTGAATGTAATGTAACTCCCCCTGCCTACGACTTAACGCTTTCAGGAGAAGAGTATCAAGACACTTCTCCACCTGAAATTGACCTCTCATTCTTCTTCTCGTTCTGCTTTCTTTGGTTGGAGCAGTGTCTAGCGGGGCCCTTTTTGTTCCTGTGTTTGTTTTTTGCCCTTGAGCTACCTCGCTTGATGGAGAATATAAATGTCTTAGGACTACAATAGCTTTTTTCAACATGAGAAAGTGCTGGCGAAGTTAATGAGTGATTTGCCTATTTAGCGACCTTTTCCCAAGTCCAACATAGCGCCTTAGTTAGTACCCAAAGCAAGCTATTTTCTACCATGGTCAAAGTTTGTTTCTTGGTAAAGGTGGTGGAGGTGAAAAGCGTACTGCTGGTGTGGGAGGTGGTGACTGAGGTTGTATTGGCGGTGGTGGTGTTGGTGGTGAAGGAAGGTCGTAGTGGTGGTGAGGGTAGGTGGTTAGTCTTCATGGAGGTGAAGGGCGTGGTGATGCAGGAGGTGATGGTAGGTGGTGAGGATAGGGGATGATGGAGGCTGTAGTGGAGGTGGTGGTGGCGAAGGTGGTGAGGGTGGAGGTGGTGGTGGCGAAGGTGGTGAGGGTGGAGCTGGTGGTGCCAGACCAAGGGTGGCGGTGGTGAGGGCTAGGTGTCATGTTCTTAAATTTCACGGCGCCAACCTCACATATATGACAAGGCTTTTGTATTACTTCTGAGCATTTCCGGGAGTAGTTATATGACCCTGGTGGGAGTTTGACCCTTCCTCTGTACCATGAACCAAAGAAAACACTCATGAGAACCTGACTGATCTCCTTTTCGGTCTTTGGAAATAGTTGATGTGAGAGACGGAGGCGTCTGAGATTACCGACCCAGGCCAGCGAGACAAAGCGATGTGGCCGGCGTTAGGGGCGGGGCGGGGCGGCGGCGTCGTTAAGGCCATAACGCGTGATGGATGGACGGCGCCGCAAGAATAACCCGTTTCACGCTGGCTCCATTACGTGCTGACTTTTACTCACGTGCTGTCACCCTGCCTGGTCAAACTCTTTCGCCTCTGCCTGTCAACATCTACCTTTCCTTCTTGCTGGAAGTATGCCTTCATACAGCCTGTACCTAAGAAGGGTGACCGCTCCAATCCCTCAAACTACCGTCCTATTGCTTTACTTTCTTGTCTATCTAAAGCTTTTGAATCAATCCTTAACCGGAAGATTCAAAAGCACCTTTCCACTTCTGATCTTCTATCTGATCGCCAGTATGGGTTCCGCAAGGGGCGTTCTACTGGTGATCTCCTAGCCTTCTTAACTGACTCTTGGTCATCCTCTCTTACCCGTTTCGGTGAAACTTTTGCTATTGCGCTGGACATATCAAAAGCTTTTGATAGGGTCTGGCACAAATCTTTGCTTTCTAAACTACCCTCCTACGGTTTCTATCCTTCTCTCTGTACCTTTATCTCCAGTTTCCTTTCTGGCCGTTCTATTTCTGCCGTGGTAGACGGCCACTGTTCTTCCCCTAAATCTATTAACAGTGGTGTCCCACAGGGTTCTGTCCTATCTCCCACTCTTTTTCTGTTGTTCATTGATGATCTTCTTTCCAAAACGAACTGTCCTATCCATTCCTACGCCGATGATTCCACTCTGCATTATTCAACTTCTTTTAATAGAAGACCCACCCTTCAGGAACTTAACGACTCAAGGCTGGAGGCTGCAGAACGCTTAGCCTCAGACCTTACTATTATTTCCGATTGGGGCAAGAAGAACCTGGTGTCCTTCAACGCTTCAAAACACAGTTTATCCACCTATCCACTCGACACAATCTTCCAAACAACTATCACCTATTCTTTGACAACACCCAGCTATCACCTTCCTCAACACTAAACATCCTCGGTCTATCCTTAACTCAAAATCTTAACTGGAAACTTCATATCTCATCTCTTACTAAATCAGCTTCCTCGAGGCTGGGCGTTCTGTACCGTCTCCGCCAGTTCTTCTCCCCTGCACAGTTGCTGTCCATATACAGGGCCTTGTCCGCCCTCGTATGGAGTATGCATCTCATGTGTGGGGGGGCTCCACTCACACAGCTCTTCTGGACAGAGTGGAGGCTAAGGCTCTTCGTCTCATCAGCTCTCCTCCTCATACTGATAGCCTTCTACCTCTTAAATTCCGCCGCAATGTTGCCTCTCTTTCTATCTTCTATCGATATTTCCACGCTGACTGCTCTTCTGAACTTGCTAACTGCATGCCTCCCCCCCTCCCGCGGCCCCGCTGCACTCGACTTTCTACTCATGCTCATCCCTATACTGTCCAAACCCCTTATGCAAGAGTTAACCAGCATCTTCACTCTTTCATCCCTCACGCTGGTAAACTCTGGAACAATCTTCCTTCATCTGTATTTCCTCCTGCCTACGACTTGAACTCTTTCAAGAGGAGGGTATCAGGACACCTCTCCTCCCGAAATTAACCTCTGATTTTGGACACTCCTTTAACCTCTGTTCGGGAGCAGTGAGTAGCGGGCCTTTTTTTCTTTTTTTTTCTTTGCACCCTTGAGCTGTCTCCTTATATAGCTGTAAAAAAAAAAAAAAAAAAAAATGAAAATACTAATATGTGTAATTTTCAAAGGTACACTTAATTAAACCGATTGTGACACAAGATTATTTTTTCTCATCCGTTCCGAAATTTTCCTCTTCAGCCTCTTACATTTTTTTCCTTAGATGGGTGACAGGCGAAAAGACTTATGTGGGCACCTACTTTTCAACTCCACAAGTAATCCATCTAGCCCGTAATGAGTAACACTAACTAACTAACGGGTAACATACGTCAGGAGGCGCGTCGCTTCACTCACCCGCCGACTCCACCCCAGACGGGCAACTCGGGCAAGCCTCCAGGGCAAGTTTTACAGTCCAACACAGCAAGTTTGTGAGCTCCGCAACCAAACACGAAACACGACGGAAATTCCTTGTAGTTCTCGTGTTTGGGGCTCTAAAAAAAACAGTACTCGCCTCTTGATGACACTGGTTATTTTTATCTCTGACCTGTTTATCGTGACACCGTAAAGGAGTTCCGTCATTCAATTATGGGTAATGCTGACTATGGAGGCAATACTCACCTTATGACATCTACTTTCTTTCATCTTTTTCTTTTTTTACATCAGAGAAAGAAGTCAAGAGCACACAGAATATATCGAGGGAAAGAAAACGCTAAACTTATGCTATAAAGGAGGAGGGAATTTTATGACCCTACACATGATATATCTTTATTAGTCTCCGGTATTGAGTAGAAATAACGGATCAATGTGGAGCATATAGCTTCTCGTGGGCGCTTACGGTGACTCTGCCTGTGTTGGACTGTCGAACTGGCCCGCAGCTGCCCTCCCATTCTGGTGCCCGTATGATGATTGATTACTGGGGCGTTTGGTCTTGGCGCCGCAGCTGCAGGGTCATGTGGCGCCGAACCTAAATCGAGACCAATTATATTTCTTAACTATATAAAACCGCTTAAAAATTTGAAACATGATAAAAACAACAACACTAATAAAGCTATATAGAACCGCTTGAAATTAAAAACAAGATAAAAACAACACTAATAAACTATATATAACGAGATAAAGATTAAAGACATGATCAAAACAACAATAGGAGGTCAATAAAACCTACAGAAGGTTGAGGACGCCTGCTGCACGTGTTCTCAAACACTTCAGGGCTCACGCATCCTCCACATATGGTAAGGCTTTCGTAGGAGTTGCGGGCATTTCCAGGGGTAGTTTTATGACCCTGGTGGTAGCTTGACCCTTCTTCTGTACCATGAACCAAAGAACACATATGAGAACACGAGTGACCTTCCTTTTTGGTCTTTGAAAATAGTTGATGTGAGAGGCGGGAGAGTCTGAGAATACCGATCGATTAGAGTAACGCACGATGGACTATTTTAAAATCGATGTTCCTTGCTGCAGTGGGGATTTTATATATATATATATATATATATATATATATATATATATATATATATATATATATATATATATATATATATATATATATATATATATATATATATATATATATATATATATATATATATATATATATATATATATATATATATATATATTCTGATGATGTTGAGTTTGTCGTTCATCTGCCTTTACCGAACTATAACACATTTACGTTCTATATGGTTAAAATAGAGGAAGACACTGGCAAAGGCCCCTGTAATGACTATGTTCTTGATTGTTAAGTTTATTTTTATTATTATTATTATTATTATTATTATTATTATTATTATTATTATTATTATTATTATTATTATTATTATTATTATTATTATTATTATTATTATTATTATTATTATTATCATTATTATTATTATTATTATTATTATTATTATTATTATTATTATTATTATTATTATTATTATTATTATTATTATTATTATTGTCGCCATCATAGAAACAAAAGTAGAAAGTGGTTGCCTGGGTGATGGTAGTGGAAGGGATTGTGATGGTGGTGACGGTGTTTTGAATGCGGGGAGACGGTATAATGGAGGTGGTGGCAGTGGTGGTGGTGGTGTAACAACGTATGCTAATTAAACTAAAGGCAGGCAAACAGGCAAGGACGGAAACAAGCAATCAAGCAGAGAAGCATGCAAACAGACAAGACACACACACACACACACACACACACACACACACACACACACACACACACACACACACACACACACACACACACACACACACACACAGAGCTATCCTCACCTGTGTTCTCTCTGCGTCAGCCCTCGCCCAGGTACACTTGTTTCTCACTCTCACTTTCGCCCACAAGCTCCTTCGTGTCCTTCCTTACGCTCAATGATAACTATTTCTACATTTGATTTTCGCTCCCCTCCGGTCCTTCCTTACACTCCATAACTATTTCTACATTTGATTTTCGCACACAAGCTCCCTCCGGTCCTTCCTTACACTCCATAACTATTTCTACATTTGATTTTCGCACACAAGCTCCCTCCGGTCCTTCCTTACACTCCATAACTATTTTCACATTTGATTTTCGCCCACAAGCTCTTTCGGGTCCTTCCTTACACTCCATGATAACTATTTCTTGTTTGATTTTCGCACAAAGCTCCTCCCGTTACTTCCCTACACTCTATAATAACTGGTATTGCGTTTGATATCCTTACAAGTTAATTTCTGTGTCTTCAGTGCTTCGATATTTCACTACTCAATGACTGGCTACTTATTTTTACACTTGAATGGCGTGAGCGTATTTTCTGTGCTTCAGTGACTCAGTATTTCAATAGAGGATACATTGGATTACCTCTTTCACCCCCCCACCCCGAGAGGCAGACCAATGGCACTCTTCGCATCGCCAGCTCCGTGTATTCATTGTATTGGGTATATGTAACGGGTGGGATTTGAAATTTGTGCACCGTTAAACTACTACTACTACTACTACTACTAC
>NW_026112008.1:225000-232500 GCF_024679095.1 Eriocheir sinensis
ATAAAGAAAGAAGAAATAATATAAAAGGAATAAATTTTAAGCAAAGTAATAATAACGAGACACGAGAAAACAGAACGAGAATGTATGAAGAAAATAGAATGAGAATGAGAAAATAAGTTAAACATAATAACAAACACAGATTACAGGAGGAAATGAAGGAGAGATTAAATAATACAAAATACTAATTGAACAACCCATGGGAATACTAACTCAACCTCTATGAAAAGCCGCGGAGGAGATTGGTCAAGTTCTCAAGAGCGTTTTTGCAAGTTCATGGTACAGAAGCCTTTCCAAACTATCACTATAGGCTTAGAAAACTACTTACGGAAATACTAACCCATGCCTCCACGAAAGCCTTACCAAATATGGGTGTTTAAGCCCCGAAATGTTCAAGAGTAAGAGCGCAGGGTCACAACATCACCTCACTACACACCACTCCCTTTCCTCCTCCTTCTCCCATCAGCTTGACCTCAGTGGCCGGAAAAATCCTCGAGAAGATCATCAGAGACAAATTCCGATGCTCAGCACGGTTTCAGGAATAAGCGCTCATGCTTAACCAATTTACTGGACTTCTTCCAAGGTATCTATGAAAACTGGGATAATCATATCCCCATTGATGTTATATATCTAGACTTTCAAAAACCCTTTGACAAAGTCCCATACGAAAGACTCCTCAAGAAACTCAAGTCGGCGGGGTTAGGCGACAACCTGACAGCGTGGATCAAGGACTGGCTCACTGGAAGAAAACAACGAGTTGTACTCAACGGACAGGCCTCCGAGTGGCTCCCGGTCACAAGTGGAGTGCCACAGGGGTCAGTGCTGGGACCCATACTCTTCCTCATATATATCAACGACCTAGAACTTGGATTAAAATCCAATCTTTCAAAATTTGCCGACGACACAAAGGTGGGTGGGAAGGCCCTCACGACGGCAGACTGCGAAATTATCCAAAGAGACCTGGACCTGATCACTCGGTGGTCGGAAAAATGGCAGATGTCCTTCAACACTACCAAATGTAAAGTAATGCATATCGGATCCAGAAACAGTAATCACACATACCACATGTGTGGCGAACCACTACATGTAGTGCAAGAGGAAAGAGACCTCGGGGTCACCATCAGCAGTGACTCGAAATAAACAAAACACTGCAAGTCCGCCTGTAAGAAAGCCAATACAATGCTTGGGTTCATATCGAGGAACTTCGAATACAAGACGCCGGGAGTTATGTTATCCTTGTATAATTCGCTGGTGAGGCCCCACCTGGAATACGCCGTGCAATTCTGGTCTCCAAATTACAGGAAAGACATTGAATTACTTGAGAGAGTACAGCGCCGCGCCACGAAGATGATACCATCACTGAGGACGAAGCCCTATGAAGAGCGACTCGAGCGACTCAACCTCTTCACGTTGGAAAAGAGACGACTGCGGGGAGACATGATACAAGTCTTTAAGTACCTGAACAAGCTCAGCAACGTTGATCACTCCAAACTCTTCACGCTAACCTGAGAACAAGAAACAACGGAAAAACAATTCAAGCAAAGCGATGCCATACCGACATAGGCAGGAGCTATTTCTCGACTAGGGTTGTTCGCCACTGGAACAGCCTCCCTGCAGAAGTGGTTAGCGCAGAGAGGATCAACTCCTTCAAGAAACGCATTGATCGCCACTTTGCTGCAACGGGAGTGAACTGAACATATCCAAGAGTAGATACACAAGTGCTTTAATCCTTCCCTGCAAGTGACTCCTATTGATTAAATCACTGAAAGCAGGCAGCCTAGCAATGCGCCAACAGGCTTTCTGCCACCTGCTAGTCCATGTTTCCATGTTACCTCCTCCTCCTCCTCAGAACCCGATACGAATTCACTGAAAACTTATTCCCCGGAGACAATCCTCAGTAATTGGATATCCGCAGAGTCAACTAATCAATGTTCGGGTCCTCGGCCACCGACAACCACGATATGCACCAAGGCAGGACGGGAGGAAGGCAGGCAACCATAGGGACAGAGCTTGGTGGGGAGGAAGGCAACCATGATGACGGATCTTGGTGGGGAAGTGTTGTTCTTGTCTTGGCTACTTCGACTCTTGTGAAGAAGGTTAATCATGATGTGAAGAGCGTCTGGAGGGTCACTCAGGTCTTCTGAGGGTCTCTTTAGAACACCGATGGCGATTGACCTAACCAACTGTGTGCTTGTAAGAGAGAAAAGGATCACATGTGTTTCTGTTTTGTAAGTTAGGTCCATATTCTTAAACGTTTCGGGTCTTATACACCCACATATCGTAAGGCTTTCGTAGAGGTTGTGTTAGTATTTCCACGGATAGTTTTAACCCGGTAGAAGCGACGGGCCAAGTTTGTGGCTTTACCGTGTAGCAGCGACGGGCCATGCTATAAACCCCCCAAAATAGATGATACATAAACTGATCACAAATGCTTTGACATATATTATGAAATGGTTTGTGTGAGTGATGATTTTTTCTCATTTTTCTCGCTTACAGGGACCATTAAGGAACATGATCCCCGCTGCTACCGGGTTAAAAACCTAATGATAGTTAACAAGGCCTCTGCACCGTGAATGCGAAAAACACTCATGAAAACCTGACTAATCTCCTTTATGGCTCTTGGAAATAGATGTTATGAGATCCGAAAACATCTACGAACACGGGCATAAGTCTGTATCCCATTTATAAAACTTTGCACGTAACATCATTTCCACACACGCTTTTAACATGATCTTCTTCCCTTCCTCCTAGTCCCTGTTTGCTTCGGAGCCAATCACAGGTCTCGGAAACATCACACACGGAAAAAAAGGCAGCAGAAAGTGACGGGAGTACAAACACGAAGCTCTGTTACTTTGATATTATAAAGGCCGGGTGTATAAGACGTAGAGCCTGTATGTATAGTGTATTCGAAGTTGGAGTCCATGGCCACCGTTCCTAAAGGGTTGAAGGTTATTGGTAGTTGTTATGAGATGCAGGTTATGTGTTGAAAAGGTTTCATGGTAGTAGTGGTGGTGGTCGTAGTAGTAATAGTAGTAGTAGTAGTAGTAGTAGTAGTAGTAGTAGTAGTAGTAGTAGTAGTAGTAGTAGTAGTAATAGTAGTAGTAGTAGTAGTAGTAGTAGTAGTAGTAGTAGTAGTAGTAGTAGTAGTAGTAGTAGAAGAAGAAGAAGAAGAAGAAGAAGAAGAAGAGTAGAAAAAGAAGTAGAAGAAAAAGAAGAAGTAATAGCAACAGTAGTAGTAGTAAAAGTAATAGTAGTAATAGTAATAGTGGAAGTAGGAGGAGGAGGAGGAGGAGGAGCAGGAGGAAGAGTCGGCGTCGCATTCAGAGGAGGAAATAAGTCTAAGAACCACAACAACAACAACAACAACACTCCATCAACCAGCAAGCATTAACATCATTACTACAACAACTAATACTACAACACACAGAACAACAAACACATATCAGCAACAGAAACAACCACACACATCCTCACTCCTCTTGCCTTAATCCACTCCCCAGCCTCATGAACTTCACCTCCCGCCTCCCCACGTACTGCTGTTATGGTCCCTCTCACCTTGACTCCCCAGCCCCCGACACGCTCTAACCACACTCCCCTGCTGACTGATCGAGATGGGAAATGACTGACCACCTTCCAGACTGATTAAGCGATTTACGCCCTGATACAAGAGGCACGATTTACAGTTATTATCTATCACGGCCATCACTCTAGTTCATGTTATAATGGAAAGACAGAGTTTAGAGCAGAGTAAAGTAAAGTAGAGTAAAGTAAAGTAAAGCAAAGTAGAGCAAAATAAAGTGAAGCAAAGAAAAGTAAAGTAAAGTAGAGCAAAGCAAAGTAAAGCGTGGCAAAGCCAAGTAATGTAAAGTGAGGTAGAGCAAAGTACGGCAAAGTAAAGTAAATTAAGCAAAGTAAAGCAGAGTAAAGTAAAGCAAACCTAAGCAAAGTAAAGTAAAGTAAAGCAAAGTAGAGCAATATAAAGTGAAGCAAAGAAAAGTAAAGTAAAGTAAAGTAGACTCTTAGGGTAGGCGGTGGCCGAAGTGATAGCGTACTGGACCCACATTCGCCGCGTGATAGACGACGCGGGTTCGAATCCTCACGCTACCACTCGGATTTTTCAGTCACCGCCGAGTGGCTTAAAACTACCCACATGGTGTCCTGAAGACCACCCATCAACCCGGACTCTAGAGGAAGCCGTCCAAGCGAATCAAGAACGAGTTCCGGGGGGCAGCATGAGCCAATGCAAGATGGCGCCACTATAAACACTCGCCTGCGCCAGAACGGGCTGGGCCGACCATCAGGCCCCACCTGGAAGAAGCCTTGGGCCGACCATCAGGCCCCACCAGGAAGATGCCTACCGGCGCAATAGGCAACAACGTAAAAAAAAAAAAAAAAAAAAAGAGCAAAGCAAAGTAAAGCGTGGCAAAGCAAAGTAAGAGTAAAGCAGAGTAAAGTAAAGCAAACCTAAGCAAAGTAAAGTAAAGTAAAGCAAAGTAAAGCAAAGCAAAGTGAAGCAAGGTAAAGTAAAACAAAGTAAAGCAAAGTATAGCAAACTGGAAACTTCATATCTCATCTCTTACTAAATCAGCTTCCTCGAGGCTAGGCGTTCTGTACCGTCTCCGCCAGTTCTTCTCCCCCGCATAGTTGCTGTCCATATACCGGGGCCTTGTCCGCCCTCGTATGGAGTATGCATCTCATGTGTTGGGGGGCTCCACTCACACAGCTCTTCTGGACAGGGTGGAGGCTAAGGCTCTTCGTCTCATCAGCTCTCCTTCTCATACTGATAGTCTTCTACCTCTTAAATTCCGCCGCAATGTTGCCTCTCTTTCTATCTCCTATCGATATTTCCACGCTGACTGCTCTTCTGAACTTGCTAACTGCATGCCTCCCCCCCCCCCCCCCTTCCCGCGGCCCCGCTGCACTCGACTTTCTACTCATGTTCATCCCTATACTGTCCAAACCCCTCATGCAAGAGTTAACCAGCACCTTCACTCTTTCATCCCTCACGCTGGTAAACTCTGGAACAATCTTCCTTCACCTGTATTTCCTCCTGCCTACGACTTGAACTCTTTCAAGAGGAGGGTATCAGGACACCTCTCCTCTCGAAATTGACCTCTCTTTCGGCCACCTCTTTTGATTCTTTTTTAGGAGCAGCGAGTAGCGGGCTTTTTTTTTATTATTGTTTCCTTTTTTTGTGCCCTTGAGCTGCCTCCTTTGTTGTAAAAAAAAAAAAAAAAGCAAAGCAAAGTGAAGCAAGGTAAAGTGAAGCAAGGTAAAGTAAAACAAAGTAAAGCAAAGTAAAGCAATGTAAAGCAAAGCAAAGTGAAGCAAGGTTAAGCAAAACAAAGTAAAGCAAAGTAAAGCAAAGCAAAGTAAAGCAAGGCAAAGTAAAGTAAAGCAAAGTAAAGCAAAGTGAAGCAAGGTAAAGTAAAACAAAGTAAAGCAAAGTAAAGCAATGCAAAGTAAAGCAAGGCAAAGTAAGGTAAAGTAAAGCAAAGCAAAGTGAAGCAAGGTAAAGTAAAACAAAGTAAAGCAAAGTGAAGCAAGGTAAAGTAAAACAAAGTAAAGCAAAGTGAAGCAAGGTAAAGTAAAACAAAGTAAAGCAAAGTGAAGCAAGGTAAAGTAAAACAAAGTAAAGCAAAGTAAAGCAAAGTAAAGTGAAGCAAGGTAAAGTAAAACAAAGTAAAGCAAAGTAAAGCAAAGCAAAGTGAAGCAAGGTAAAGTAAAACAAAGTAAAGCAAAGTAAAGCAAAGCAAAGTGAAGCAAGGCAAAGTAAAGTAAAGCAAAGTAAAGCAAAGTAAAGTAAAGCAAAACAAAGTAAAGCAAAGCAAAGTGAAGTAAAGTAGATTAAAACAAAGAAAAGTAAAATACAGCAAAGTAAAGTAAATCAAATCAAATCAAAGTAAATTAAAGCAAAGCAAAGCATAGCAAAGTAATTTTAAACGCATCGGGTTCCCATTACGACCATTTCCCAGGACCGCAAATAAAACTGACGGGGTTTTCATTGGTAATTTTGCCATTCAAGGTGCAGAGGTCGTGTAAAACTATCAGCAGCATCACAAAACAGTCCAAGTAAATCCCAACAATTTCTACAAGAGGCTTTTCCAACAGGCGAACAGAGGCGCCGATACGTTTGAGAATACGGGTCTTTGTCTACTGCAGCGTCTGATGTAGCAAGTCGTCATCTCTTGCTTACAACTGTGAAAAAGAACTCCTCACACACACAAGGTAGTTGATTAGGACGGCGAATAATATGAGGCCGGCAGCGTGGAGCAATGGGCCATGTCTCCTCTGTAATAACTATGATAGAGAACTAATGTAATTAATCCCCAAGCATCGTCTTACAAACAAACAAGGTATATAATTAAGGAGGTGAGGCATGAACGGCAGTGGAACATAAGGGCGGCGGTGGGCTTTCGTCTCCTTTGTACATCCATGATAGAGCACCAGTGTAATCCAAGAACCACGTCCCACAAATACAAGGACCAGTAGCTAAGGAGGAGGGCGAAAGAGCGGTGACAGTGGCTTTTCATCTCTTCTATAGAACTCTGATAGATAACCAATAAATATTATCCACGAGTCTTCCCACAAACAAGGTTACTGAGAAGGACGGCGGGAGAGGAGGAGCGTGAGGGCGACTACGGCGGGTGTGGCTTCATCTTATCTTACGACTATGAAGGATAACCAGTATAATCCCACGTCCACGTCCCACACAAACAAGGTAGTAGAGAGGGACGGCAGGGTGAGGGGAGCGTGGGTGAGGGTGTCTCGTCTCCTCCGTACAACTAGGAAGGATGACCAATGTAATACTCAAGCCTCGTACCACGAACACAAGGTAGAATTGAAGGACGGAGAGGTAGGAGGTTGAGGGAGGTAGCGGGTCTTCATGTCCTCTGTAAAACCAAGAGAGATAACCAATAGAATCCCACAGTAAGAGAGCAGTAGCAGGTCCTCGTCTCTATACTACTGTGATGAGAGGACCAAAATAATCCTCATGGTAGAACAGAAGGACGGCGAGGTAGAAGGTTGAGGGAGGTAGCGGGTCTTCATGTCCTCTGCAAAACTGAGATAACCAATAGCATTCCATAGTAAGACAGCAGTAGCAGGTCCTCGTCTCTAAACTACTGTGATGAGAGGACCAATATAATTCTCATGGTAGAACAGAAGGACGGCGAGGTAGGAGGTTGAGGGAGGTAGCGGGTCTTCATGTCCTCTGTAAAACCAAGAGAGATAACCAATAAAATCCCACAGTAAGAGAGCAGTAGCAGGTCCTCGTCTATATACTACTGTGAAAAGAGAACCAATACCATTCACTATAGCCACGTCCCACACAAGCAAGGCACAGTAGCTAAGGCGGGCGGCGGGGTAATATGAGCGTGGGTGTGTGGGTGTCTGTCTCCTCCTTACCGCCGTGACGAATGAGCGCCCCGCCAGGCCCCGCGTAGGAGACACCACTCAATTAATTCTCCCTTTATTACTTTTGTGGTGCGTCTTTGCACGTCC
>NW_026112008.1:235000-260706 GCF_024679095.1 Eriocheir sinensis
AAGAAGAAGACAAAGAAGAAGGAGAAAAAGAAGAAGAAAAAGAGAGAGAAGAAGAAGAAGGAAGAAGGAGAAGAAGAAGAAGAAGAAGAAGAAGAAGGAGAAAAAGAAGAAGAAAAAGAGAGAGAAGAAGAAGAAGGAAGAAGGAGAAGAAGAAGGAGGAGAAGAAGAAGAAGAAGAAGAAGAAGAAGAAGAAGAAGAAGAAGAAGAAGAAGAAGAAGGAGAAGACAAAGAACAAAGAAGAAGACAAAGAAGAAGGAGAAAAAGAAGAAGAAAAAGAGAGAGAAGAAGAAGGAAGAAGGAGAAGAAGAAGAAGAAGAAGAAGAAGAAGAAGAAGACAAAGAACAAAGAAGAAGACAAAGAAGAAGGAGAAAAAGAAGAAGAAAAAGAGGGAGAAGAAGAAGAAGGAAGAAGGAGGAGAAGAAGAAGAAGAAGAAGAAGAAGAAGAAGCGGAAGGAAATTAAAGTGTTGTTTGCCGTCTTACATTTTTGCTGGTCATTATTTGTCTTTAATCTGCCTTACTTTTTATTTTTTCCTTCATTTGTCTCTCCATGCTGCCTTTCACCTTTCTGCATTCCTTTCGTTCATCTATCTATCTATCTATCTATCTATCTATCTATCTATCTATCTATAACTAAACTATCTATTATTATTCGTCGGTGGTTAATAGTTTTCTAGACAGGTTCAACACAAAAGTTCAATTTCAATAAACAAAAACTAAACTTAACTATAATAAAAAATAAAATAACAAACTGCGACTCTCTGGCAACACGTATGACTTTCAAAACTAAAAGAACACAGTTGAATTCCACATGCGATCTTTTTTTTTCCTTTGTGATCTTTTCCGAGGCTACAATCTAAATCCTTCTCCTAACTTATCATTCACACAAAATTTCGAGCATTGCCGCCGATTTTTTTTTTTCCCGGCGGCGGCAGGTTCTCATTTAAAGTTTTTTGGGCGGGCATTCAATTAGGCTATATTTTCCCTCCCGTGCCTTCGTTAACGCGCCTCCCAGCCCTGCCCCGTTGTTGTACTGCATCCCTCACGCTGCCGCCGCTTAAAATATTCCTCTAATCACTTCCTAATCAACTTGTGTCATTATTTTCCCCGCCGCCTCCTGTTCTTCGTTCCACTTGCTACACAAACTTAACAAAACTAAACATTCAGGTGAGTCTCTCCCGCTCTCTTAGGTCGGTATTGTAAGACACTTTCGCTTCTAACATCAGCTATTTCTTAAGGTCAAAGAGGGGGTCAGTCGGGTTCTAGTGAGTGTTTCTTCAGGTTCACGGTACAGAGGAAGGGTCAAACTACCACCAGGGTCATGAAACTACCTCTGGAAATGCCCACAACTCCTACGAAAGCCTTGTCAATTTTTTTCTGGCAACGAAATGTCTTGTAATAATACGACCCTAATCAATATCCTTCGGGAGCTGCTCAAATCACCTCTCCCATCAGTGACGAACCCTTTACAATACTTGCTCAGGAAGTAAAGGTTTAACAATTTCGATTATTTAACTTGCTTGCCACTTTTATTTTCAATGACGTTTTTCCTGGTTTTATATATGCAACCATCACTGAGGTCGAATCATGGGTGTCCTTAGTAGTAGTAGTAGTAGTAGTAGTAGTAGTAGTAGTAGTAAGGAGGAGGAGGAGGAGGAGGAGAAGAGAAAGGAAAAGGAAGTGAAGAAAAAGGATAGAAGAAAAGAATGTAAAAAAAGGAGAAAAAGAAGAAAAAAGATGAAAAAGAAAACAAATAAAAACAAGAATAACGACAACAACAACACTAGTGACTGCAATGGAACAGTAAAACATGAGGTTCCCATCACAATTAAACCTTATTGTGTTGTGGACGCATCTTGGGGAGTTGCCTAAACAAAACTTGTGTAAATGTTTGTGGGTACCAGTCAGGTGGGAGTGTCCTATAAATGTTTAGTAATACACAAATAAACATAATCTCATTAGTTACTTTCTCCAATAAACACCAAAGAATAATTAATCGTACTTTTCTTCTTGGGGTGCAGGCAACACGTGGGAGGCGTCAGAGGAGGTACGTAGGAGGAGGAGGAAACATGGAAACATGGAAACGCAGGCAACAGAAAGCCTATTGGCTCATTACGAGGTTGCCCGCTTTGGTGATTTAATCTGCTCGACAGCCTGGGGCCTGGGGAGCAGATGAGAAGAAGAAGCAGGAGGGAGAAGAATAAACCTGATCTCATCCTGTACCACCTCAAATAATGTTGTTGTTGTTGTTGTTGTTGTTGTTGTTGTTGTCGTGTGTGTTTCCGAGACACTTGAGGGACTTCTGAGACAGTGTTTACATACAAGCTTTCCTGGTCTGGACCGGCCTTTGAACACTGCCACTAATTAGGACTCTTGAGCAGCTTTCCCATGGCCCCGCTGCACTCGACCGTCCGCTCTAGCTCATCCCTATACTGTCCAAATCCCTTATACAAGAGTTAACAAGCATCTTCACCCTTTCATCCTTTTCGCTGGTAAACTCAGGAACTCATAGCGGGCTTTTTTATTTATTTATTCTTGGCCTTGAGCTGCTTCCTTTACTGTAAAAAAACTACATGTCAGTAGATATCCTTGATGAGTCTGACACAGCCACGAACATAAGACGAACATATTTACACCCTCCCGAACACCACCACACCACCCACCACAACACCACAACATCCAGTACCACAACACCATCACAGCGATGACTACCAATGATCGACAAAGGTCAAGAGTAGAAACAATGTCACACAAAAACAACACAAACAACGCCTTTTTGCTCCTCTTGTTCCAGTTGTTGTTGTTGTTATTGTTGTTGTTGTTGTTGTTGTTGTTGTTGTTATTGATGTTGTTGTTGTTGTCAATTACGTGTCAAATGTTCCCACGCCCTCTTGTCTCCTGCGATCTCTCTCTCTCTCTCTCTCTCTTACTGATCTTCCCAAATGAACTAGATACGAATGTGTGTGTGTGTGTGTGTGTGTGTGTGTGTGTGTGTGTGTGTGTGTGTGTGTGTGTGTGTGTGTGTGAAGTCAAAAGAATGAAAGGAAGAAAAAGCTAATGAAAGGAATGACTAAAAGAAGAAATGAAAAGGAAAGAAGAAATGCATTAGCAGGAGAAGGAAGAAATAGTTAAGGGGAAAAAAGGAGAAGTGTGTGTGTGTGTGTGTGTGTGTGTGTGTGTGTGTGTGTGTGTGTGTGTGTGTGTGTGTGTGTGATAAACACGGTCCCTCAAAGTACACTTACCTCAACATATTTACCTTTAAGTCCATACTTTAGACTTCCTGATACGCGTACAAATTGAGTCACCGCGTACTAATAGGCAAACAGACAAACAAATGAAAACACACAGTGCACGCAATGCAACACAGATGAAGAAACTTTAGAACACTTCCTGCTACACTGTAAACCCTTCAGACACATCAGACAAAATTTACCTTTAAAAAGAAGAAAAGCTCTCAAAATTCCTAGTTTTAACAGACAGTCAAAATATCACAGAAAAAAAGCAAATCTTACTTCAGATGTGGAGAAGGAGAGCACAACAGTCACAAAACCTCCTGGAGCAGCCAACCCATCTAAGGAAAAACTTCAGGAGGGGTGATACAGTTAGCAGCACTCAAGAATCAGGCAACAACACGTCACCGCTACAAGGATGTATCCCAGACTTCATCGAGGTCTGCGGCAAATCGCACCCATTCATTTTTTTTATTGGTATGTCCTTGCCTTATACGAGGACGCGCTTGTGTATAAAACTGAATGACCACCGAGACGAACATCGCGTGCTGGGTGCGGGTCCCCGCCTCCAAGAAGGTGACGGCCCTGCACCTGACGGCCGAGCAGGAGGCGCCCGGCCTCTGCTGCTTCCACAAGCAGCGCTGCTCGGCCATCTTCATGACCGTTGAGCTGCTCCCTGAGAGCTGTGTGTGCGTGACCGCGTTGACCAAAGAGTTTGCAGAGTGTCGCGTCGCCGTGGACCGCGCCCTCGTGGCGGGGCTGGACACGGCTTGCTTCGTGAGGATGAAGGTGAAGAGAGGACGCCGGACCGTCCGGAAGAAGGCGTTAGATGCAAGGTTCCTCATCGAGTGTTTGCAGGAGGAACGGATCGTGGAGGGGAAAGTTAAACTTGCGTTTGATATTACGTCGTTTTCACCGCTGACCTTTTCCTTCCACATCAAAACCTTAGTCAGCGAGTGTTCCCTGACTGAGCGTCAGCCCGTGCATGTGATCCCAGTAACTGCCCGCACAGGGCTGCCCTCAGCAGAGTGTTCCCTACCAGAAAGTCAGCCGGAGACTGCCTGTACAGCGCTGCCCCCAGCAGAGTGTCCCGTAACAACGGAGTGCCAGCCCGTGCCTGCTGCCCCAGTAACTGCCTGTATAGAGCTACCATCAGCAGAGTGTCCCGTAACAACGGAGTGCCAGCCCGTGCCTGCTGCCCCAGTAACTGCCTGTATAGAGCTACCATCAGCAGAGTGTCCCGTAACAACGGAGTGCCAGCCCGTGCCTGCTGCCCCAGTAACTGCCTGTATAGAGCTACCATCAGCAGAGTGTCCCGTAACAACGGAGTGCCAGCCCGTGCCTGCTGCTCCAGTAACTGCCTGTATAGAGCTACCATCAGCAGAGTGTCCCGTAACAACGGAGTGCCAGCCCGTGCCTGCTGCCCCAGTAACTGCCTGTAAAGAGCTGCCCTCAGCGGAGGAAGACTGCCGCGACGCACAAGAAACAGTCGAGGAACGAACGTGCGCGCCACCAACCCCGAACACCGACACGTCGGTCCTTAGGAACGTCACGATCCCCCGAAGGTACAGGCACAGAATGAAGGGCCGAGGAGGTGTTGTGGGGCGCCTCCACGAAGACCATCCCGTCACCATTGAGTATAATGAACAATGCGGTGTAATGAAGCTTCGGGGCCTCGCCGATGACGTCAGACGATGCCAGGACGACATAGATGGCGCGATAAAGACGTGGCAGAGGGAGAACAGCAAGAAACAAATGACGAAGAAGGCGGCAGCGAACGGTGCCAAGAGTGAAGGCAAAGAAACAACACCCCGACAAGACACTAAGCCTGTGCGTGCCCCCGACACCCGGGAAGATCAGGCCGGAGCAGCGTAAAGTGGGACCAAGAGTGTGTGCCCCCAACACCCGGCAAGGCACTGAGCGTGTGTGCCCCTCAACACCCGGCAAGGCACTGAGCGTGTGTGTGCCCCAACACCCGGCAAGGCACTGAGCGTGTGTGCGCCCCAACACCCGGCAAGGCACTGAGCGTGTGTGCCCCAACACCCGGCAAGGCACTGAGCGTGTGTGCCCCAACACCCGGCAAGGCACTGAGCGTGTGTGTGCCCCCAACACCCGGCAAGGCACTGAGCGTGTGTGTGCCCCCAACACCCGGCGTACGGCCACGGCCATTCGCAACGCACCGTCGCCCCAAGACACACGACCCGAGGCGCGGCAACACCCGCCGGCGGCTGATGGCGCCCCGAAAGAACGCCAAAGGAAAGTTGCTAAGGAAGCCGTCAAAGGACGCTCTAAAGGAATTGCTAAAGGGCCATCTCAAGAAGCCCCGAAAGGCGCGTCCCATGACACTCCCGAAGGAGCGCCGAGGGAAGCTCAGCCCTGGACGCTGCTGCCGCCGCCGCGCCTGCGCAGCCCCGACCGGCGGGACATCCTGGGACAGCGCTGGCTGTCTGATGACGTCATGGACCTGGCCCAGGAACTGCTGCAGCGGCAGTTCCCGAACACTCGCGGCTTGTACGCCAGCGGCGCCGCCTTCACCCTGCCGCCCCTGCAGCCCGGCAGCAGAGCGCTCTTCCTGCAGGTGGTGAACCGGTCCACGCCGATGAGCCTCGCCTCCATGGCGGACTACGGCCGCACGGGGGGCAGCCACTGGCTACTGCTGTCCTCGTACGGCGCGGCGCGCCCAGGCCAGCTGGCCGTGTACGACTCGCTCTACGACACGCTCTCCGCCTCCACGGCCGCCCTAGTGCGGCAGCTGCAGGAGCTGCACGCCCCGCCCCAGGGCGCCGTCATGCGGCCCGTGCAGCGCCAGCGGACGGCTACAGCGGTCTCTTCGCCCTCGCCTTCGCCTTCAGCATCGCCCACGGCCAGGACCCTTGCCGCGTGCGCTACGTGCGGGCCCGCATGGCGCGCCACCTGCTGGCGTGCCTCGAGCGGGGCACAGTGACGCCCTTCCCCAGCGAGCCCAAGGACACGATGGGCTAAGAACCTTCACCTTCAAACACAGAGAGGAGGACTTAGGCAGCGACAGGAAGGATAAAGAGTGGGTCTCTACTTCGCCTCTGTTCACAGCTGTGTCCAGTGTCGCGACAACTGCTGGAGGTGTCTTTCAGCAGTCCATATGTTTCAGTATTTACTTCATACTTTTTCTACAAATCAAAAAGACGTTAGTACTCTACATTTTATCTTCGGAGCTTCAGCAGGAATGGCAGGTATTTGTGCACAAACACCGAAAGAATAATTGATAGAACTGATAACATTCAAGACTCTTAGATTTATGAGATATTCATTTAATACGCGTCTCATAAATCTGCGAGTCTTGAACGTTATCACTTTATTAATTATCCTTTTCGGCCTTCGTGTGCTGGTCATTATCTATCAGCTCGATCCTGGCCGATCTGCGTGCAGTGATTCAGTGTTTCGTGCGTGTGGATGTTTCTCACGGCGTGCGAGGCCAAAGCCTTATTTTGTGTCTGCTGTAATGTTACCTGGTCGCTTCTGCTTGTCGTGGTGAGTGGCACCGAGGGACACTGCATGGCGGGGATGGCAAGGCTTTGTGTGATGAGTTGTGGTGCTGTTGGGCGGCTCCTGAGGCCGTACAGGTCTGTCAGGACGATTCTAGAAATACAATACAAGTCTCCATTGAAGTTATTTCTGGGTCAAAGGTCTGAATAACCGCGCTTCGGTTACTAACGCTAAGAGAATTAGAACCCCAGCCTCCCTTCATCCAGATAGCAACGTGGAGGTAACTTGAAGGTCCTCAGATCCGAACAGCATATTCGAGGTGGCAGTTACGAGTACAATTTGAGGTCAACTTCTGTGCTTTAGTTACTAACGCTGCGAGAATTACAACATAAGCCTCCCTTCATCTGGCTAGCAATATGGGGGTAACATGGAGGTCCTTAGATCTGAACAGCACAATCGAGGTGAGGTTTAACTAGTGGCAGATGCATTTTACTTCTTTGCTCCGACTGCTATAGTCTGTCGACTCTAACTTGAGCCTTTAGGCACGGCTCTCTCTCTCTCTCTCTCTCTCTCTCTCTCTCTCTCTCTCTCTCTCTCTCTCTCTCTCTCTCTCTCTCTCTCTCTCTCTCTCTCTCTCTCTCTCTCTCTCTCTCTCTCTCTTAGTATTGCCATCACGAAAATTAGCATCTCTTATAACATGTTTACTATTCTTCCCCCCGTCTATTACTACAACAACAACAACAACTACTACTACTACTACTACTACTACTACTACTACTACTACTACTACTACTACTACTACTACATCTGCTGCTGCTATAAGCCTATAACACCCTTGGAAGCAGCCTACGTGAGGATTTGGGTGTCTAATGAAACGCTTGAGCTGAAACTTACCAAGAAGTCGAAGAAAAGCAAAGACAGACAAGCGTTAGGGTTCATCAGAGCTGGTTATAAATCTCTCTCTCTCTCTCTCTCTCTCTCTCTCTCTCTCTCTCTCTCTCTCTCTTAATTCATTCATTCATCCTGTCTGTCTGTCAGACTGCTCTCTCTCTCTCTCTCTCTCTCTCTCTCTCTCTCTCTCTCTCTCACACACACACACACACACACACACACACACCTAAGAAACGCATATATGAACACACACACACACACACACACACACACACACACACACACAGGAAGGGTCTCGGCCGTCCCAGCACCCACATGATCCTCCCAGGCCCGCCCAACAACCCGCTTCCCCGCTCTCTCACGTCGACGCTTGTTGCTGCTCGTCTGGTCCCTGCTCGCTGTGATGTTTGTCTCTCACTCCCTCTTCCTCCACTCCTTCCCTCAGGATTACGTCACCTGTGTTTGCTTCTCCTGCTCTGCTCCCATGACTGAGTGCGTGTTGCTTAGGCCTATATTCTCAAACTTTTCGGGGCTCACACACACACACACACACACACACACACACACACACACACACACACACACACACACACACAGTTGGTAAGGCCTTCGTAGAGATTGTATTAGTATTTCAAAGGGTATGATTTGTGACCCAGGTGGTAGTTTCACGAGGCCTCTGCACAATGAGCGGGAAAAAATCTCTGGAAAACCCGACTAATTACTTTTTTGGCCTTTGGTAATGGTTGATGTGAGGGCCGAAAGTGTCTGAGGGAACATATATGAATCGTGATTACTTTCAAGAGCGACTAACATATGTAACTTATGACAATATCGTCACCCTCATAAAATAATCGCCTAAGTCAATTTTCAGCGATTTCCAGGTTTATGTCTACATCAGTTTTTCAATATGTGACGCCCATTTTTGGTCATTCAAGGTTTGAGTGTTCTAGAATTGACGTTTTCATTTCTGCCTAAATCTTAAGACAAATGAGACAATGACATTTCTTTCCTGATTTTCTGAAAACTATAAAATAATGACTCAGGCGGTTTGTTTACGGAGGTGACGATACGTAACTAAAACAAATCAAAGGTAAATATGAAGTGAAGAGATGCAACATGTCAGTTCTTCAGCGGCGAGTGATAATTACAGGAAAATGGATGTTAGTTAACGTAGATTATTTTTTTCAATCTGACAGTAGTTATAACACCACACGAACACCTGATAAAAGTGGAAATAACAGGGAAACGGATGAAGCTAGGAGGATGCGGAGGGCGTGGATGGCAAGGGGAAAGACTGTCCTATAAGTGGATGCAAGGAGGTCGAGGAGGAATGGAGGATACGTGGAGAAAAGTGGAGGCAAAGTGGAGGTAAATTTTTCAGAGGAAGGTTGAGGTGGTGTGTGCGGTGATCCCCTCCGCCGGTAGTCGAGGCAAATGTAAAATGGGCCGACGAGCTTTTCTGTAATCCTCTTTCCCTTTGCCCTTGAGCTGCCTCCTGCACTGTATTTTTTTACATCCCCGCCAATAGCTTTTTTTTTACATCCCCGCCAATAGCTTTTTTTTTTTTTTACATCCCCGCCAATAGCTTTTTTTTTTATTACATCCCCGCCAATAGCTTTTTTTTACATCCCCGCCTATACATTTTTTTTTTTTTACATCCCCGCCAATAGCTTTTTTTTTATTACATCCCCGCCAATAGCTTTTTTTTTATTACATCCCCGCCAATAGCTTTTTTTTACATCCCCGCCTATACATTTTTTTTTTTTTACATCCCCGCCAATAGC
The DNA here is from genome assembly GCF_024679095.1 of Eriocheir sinensis. Taxonomy (NCBI): domain Eukaryota; kingdom Metazoa; phylum Arthropoda; class Malacostraca; order Decapoda; family Varunidae; genus Eriocheir; species Eriocheir sinensis. The sequence continues at coordinate 244,366 of NW_026112008.1, forward strand.
CTTTTTTTTATTACATCCCCGCCAATAGCTTTTTTTTACATCCCCGCCTATACATTTTTTTTTATTACATCCCCGCCAATAGTTTTTTTTTTATTACATCCCCGCCAATACTTTTTTTTTTATTACATCCCCGCCAATAGCTTTTTTTTATTACATCCCCGCCAATAGCTTTTTTTTTTTTTACATCCCCGACAATAGCTTTTTTTACATCCCGCCAATAGCTTTTTTTACATCCCTCCAATAGATTTTTTTTACATCCCCGCCAATAGCTTCTTTTTACATCCCCGCCAATAGCTTTTTTTTATTACATCCCCGCCAATAGCTTTTTTTACATCCCCGCCTATAGCTTTTTTATTACATCCCCGCCAATAGCTTTTTTTATTACATCCCCGCCAATAGCTTTTTTTACATCCCCGCCAATAGCTTTTTTTTATTACATCCCCGCCAATAGATTTTTTTTACATCCCCGCCAATAGCTTTTTTTATTACATCCCTGCCAATAGCTTTTTTTTACATCCCGCCAATAGCTTTTTTTTTTATTACATCCCCGCCAATAGCTTTTTTTTACATCCCCGCCAATAGCTTTTTAATTTTTTTACATCCCCGCCAATAGCTTTTTTTTTTACATCCCCGCCAATAGCTTTTTTTTTATTACATCCCCGCCAATAGCTTTTTTTTATTACATCCCCGCCAATAGCTTTTTTTATTACATCCCCGCCAATAGCTTTTTTTATTACATCCCCGCCAATAGCTTTTTTTTTTATAACAGCCCCGCCAATAGGTTTTTTTTTATTACAAAACCCCCAATAAATTTTTTTATTACATCCCCGCCAATAGCTTTTTTTTATTACATCCCCGCCAATAGCTTTTTTTTATTACATCCCCGCCAATAGCTTTTTTTTTTTTTTACATCCCCATTTTTTATTTCATACCCGCCAATAGCTTTTTTTTTTATTACATCCCCGCCAATAGCTTTTTTTTATTACATCCCCGCCAATAGCTTTTTTTTATTACATCCCCGCCAATAGCTTTTTTTTTATTACATCCCCGCCAATAGCTTTTTTTTACATCCCCGCCAATAGCTTCTTTTTACATCCCCGCCAATAGCTTTTTTTTTATTACATCCCCGCCAATAGCTTTTTTTTTATTACATCCCCGCCAATAGCTTTTTTTTTATTACATCCCCGCCAATAGCTTTTTTTTTACATCCCCGCCAATAGCTTTTTTTTTATTACATCCCCGCCAATAGCTTTTTTTTTTCATCCCCGCCAAAAGCTTTTTTTTATTACATCCCCGCCTATACCTTTTTTTTATTACATCCCTTTTATTACATCCCCGCCAATAGCTTTTTTTATTACATCCCCGCCAATAGCTTTTTTTATTACATCCCCGCCAATAGCTTTTTTTTTTATTACATCCCCGCCAATAGCTTTTTTTTTTTTTTACATCCCCGCCAATAGCTTTTTTTTTTATTACATCCCCGCCAATAGCTTTTTTTTTATTACATCCCCGCCAATAGCTTTTTTTTACATCCCCGCCAATAGCTTTTTTTTTATTACATCCCCGCCAATAGCTTTTTTTTATTACATCCCCGCCAATAGCTTTTTTTTTATTACATCCCCGCCAATAGCTTTTTTTTATTACATCCCCGCCAATAGCTTTTTTTTTATTACATCCCCGCCAATAGCTTTTTTTTTATTACATCCCCGCCAATAGTTTTTTTTTAATACAAACCCGCAAATAGCTTTTTTTTATTACATCCCGCCAATAGCTTTTTTTTTTACATCCCCATAATAGCTTTTTTATTACATCCCGCCAATAGCTTTTTTTATTACATCCCATAATAGCTTTTTTTATTACATCCCGCCAATAGCTTTTTTTATTTCATCCCCGCCAATAGCTTTTTTTATTACATCCCCAATAGCTTTTTTTATTACATCTTTTTTATTACATCCCGCCAATAGCTTTTTTTATTACATCCCCGCCAATAGCTTTTTTATTACATCCCCGCCAATAGCTTTTTTTATTACATCCCCGCCAATAGCTTTTTATTACATCCCGCCAATAGCTTTTTTATTACATCCCGCCAATAGCTTTTTTTATTACATCCCCGCCAATAGCTTTTTTATTACATCCCGCCAATAGCTTTTTTATTACATCCCGCCAATAGCTTTTTTTTATTACATCCCCATAATAGCTTTTTTTATTACATCCCCGCCAATAGCTTTTTTATTACATCCCCATAATAGCTTTTTTTTATTACATCCCCGCCAATAGCTTTTTTTATTACATCCCGCCAATAGCTTTTTTTATTACATCCCCTGCCAATAGCTTTTTTTTATTACATCCCCGCCTATAGCTTTTTTATTACATCCGCCAATAGCTTTTTTATTACAACCCCGCCAAAAACTTTTTTTTTTACATCCCCGCCTTTTACTTTTTTTTTTTTCAACCCCGCCAATAACTTTTTTTTTTATTACATCCCCGCCTATACCTTTTTTTTTTTTACATCCCCGCCTATACCTTTTTTTTTATTACATCCCCGCCAATAGCTTCTTTTTTTTTTACATCCCCGCCAATAGCTTTTTTTTATTACATCCCCGCCTATACCTTTTTTTTATTACATCCCCGCCAATACCTTTTTTTTTTTTTATTACATCCCCATAATAGCTTTTTTTTATTACATCCCCGCCTATACCTTTTTTTTTTATTACATCCCCGCCTATACCTTTTTTTTTATTACATCCCCGCCTATACCTTTTTTTTTTTATTACATCCCCGCCTATACCTTTTTTTTTATTACATCCCCGCCTATACCTTTTTTTTATTACATCCCCGCCTATACCTTTTTTTTTATTACATCCCCGCCTATACCTTTTTTTTATTACATCCCCGCCTATTCCTTTTTTTTATTACATCCCCGCCTATACCTTTTTTTATTACATCCCCGCCTATACCTTTTTTTTATTACATCCCCGCCTATACCTTTTTTTTTATTACATCCCCGCCTATACCTTTTTTTTTATTACATCCCCGCCTATACCGTTTTTATTACATCCCGCCTATATTTTTTTTTATTACATCCCCGCCAATAACCTTTTTTTTATTACATCCCCGCCTATACCTTTTTTTTTTTTATTACATCCCCGCCTATACCTTTTTTTTATTACATCCCGCCTATAATTTTTTTTATTACATCCCCATATACCTTTTTTTATTACATCCCCGCCTATACCTTTTTATTACATCCCCGCCTATAGCTTTTTTTATTACATCCCCGCCTATACCTTTTTTTATTACATCCCGCCTATAGCTTTTTTTTTAAATCCCCGCCAATAGCTTTTTTTTTTTTTTACATCCCCGCCAATAGCTTTTTTTTTTTTTATTACATCCCGCCAATAGCTTTTTTTTTTTACATCCCCGCCTATACCTTTTTATTTTTTTTTACATCCCCGCCAATAGCTTTTTTTATTACATCCCCGCCAATAGCTTTTTTTTTTTATTACATCCCCGCCAATAGCTTTTTTTTTTATTACATCCCCGCCAATAGCTTTTTTTTTATTACATCCCGCCTATAATTTTTTTATTACATCCCCGCCAATAGCTTTTTTTATTACATCCCCGCCAATAGCTTTTTTATTACATCCCCGCCAATAGCTTTTTTTATTACATCCCCGCCAATAGCTTTTTTTTATTACATCCCTTACATCATAATAGCTTTTTTATTACATCCCGCCAATAGCTTTTTTTATTACATCCCGCCAGCTTTTTTTTTATTACATCCCCGCCAATAGCTTTTTTATTACATCCCCCCCACTACCTATCTTTTTTTATTACATCCCCGCCAATAGCTTTTTTATTACATCCGCCAATGGCTTTTTTATTACATCCGCCAATAGCTTTTTTATTACATCCCGCCAATAGCTTTTTTTATTACATCCCCGCCAATAGCTTTTTTTATTACATCCCGCCAATGGCTTTTTTTTATTACATCCCGCCAATAGCTTTTTTTTTACATCCCGCCAATAGCTTTTTTTATTACATCCCCCAATAGCTTTTTTTATTACATCCCGCCAATAGCTTTTTTTATTACATCCCACCAATAGCTTTTTTTATTACATCCCCGCCAATAGCTTTTTTTTTATTACATCCCCGCCAATAGCTTTTTTTTTTATTACATCCCCGCCAATAGCTTTTTTTTTTTTTACATCCCCGCCAATAGCTTTTTTCTACATCCCCGCCAATAGCTTTTTTTTTTTACATCCCCGCAATAGCTTTTTTTTATTACATCCCGCCAATAGCTTTTTTTATTACATCCCCCAATAGCTTTTTTATTACATCCCGCCAATAGCTTTTTTTATTTAAATCCACGACAATAGATTTTTTTTATTACATCCCCGCCAATAGATTTTTTTTATTACATCCCCGCCAATAGCTTTTTTTTATTACATCCCCACCAATAGCTTTTTTTATTACATCCCCGCCAATAACTTTTTTTTTTATTACATCCCCGCCAATAGCTTTTTTTATTACATCCCCGCCAATAGCTTTTTTTTATTACATCCCCGCCAATAGCTTTTTTTTTATTACATCCCCGCCAATAGCTTTTTTTTATTACATCCCCGCCAATAGCTTTTTTTTTTATTACATCCCCGCCAATAGCTTTTTTTTTATTACATCCCCGCCAATAACTTTTTTTTATTACATCCCCGACAATACCTTTTTTTTATTAAATCCCTGCCTATACATTTTTTTATTACATCCCCGCCTATATCTTTTTTTTTATTACATCCCCGCCAATACCTTTTTTTTTTATTACATCCCCGCCAATACTTTTTTTTTTTTTTTACATCCCCGCCTATGCCTTTTTTTTATTACATCCCCGCCAATACCTTTTTTTTTTATTACATCCCCGCCTATACCTTTTTTTTATTACATCCCCGCCTATACCTTTTTTTTATTACATCCCCGCCTATACCTTTTTTTTATTACATCCCCGCCTATACCTTTTTTTTTATTACATCCCCGCCTATGCATTTTTTTTTATTACATCCCCGCCTATACCTTTTTTTTTTTTATTACATCCCCGCCTATACCTTTTTTTTTTATTACATCCCCGCCTATACTTTTTTTTTTATTACATCCCCGCCTATACCTTTTTTTTTATTACATCCCCGCCAATACCTTTTTTTTTTATTACATCCCCGCCAATACCTTTTTTTTTTATTACATCCCCGGCAATACCTTTTTTTTTATTACATCCCCGCCTATACCTTTTTTTTTTTTATTACATCCCCGCCTTTTTTTTATTACATCCCGCCTATACCTTTTTTTTATTACATCCCCGCCTATACCTTTTTTTTTATTACATCCCCGCCTATACCTTTTTTTTATTACATCCCCGCCTATACCTTTTTTTTTATTACATCCCCGCCTATACCTTTTTTTTTATTACATCCCCGCCTATACCTTTTTTTTTTATTACATCCCCGCCTATACCTTTTTTTTTTTTTATTACATCCCCGCCTATAACATTTTTTTATTACATCCCCGCCTATACATTTTTTTTTTTTACATCCCCGCCTATACCTTTTTTTTATTACATCCCCGCCTATACCTTTTTTTTTATTACATCCCCGCCTATACCTTTTTTTTTATTACATCCCCGCCTATACCTTTTTTTTATTACATCCCCGCCTATTCCTTTTTTTTATTACATCCCCGCCTATAAATTTTTTTTATTACCTCCCCGACTATTCCTTTTTTTTATTACATCCCCGCCAATACCTTTTTTTTATTACATCCCCGCCTATACCTTTTTTTATTACATCCCCGCCTATACCTTTTTTATTACATCCGCCTATACCTTTTTTTTATTACATCCCCGCCTATACCGTTTTTTTTATTACATCCCCGCCTATACCTTTTTTTTTTTACATCCCCGCCTATAACTTTTTTTTATTACATCCCCGCCTATACCTTTTTTTTTATTACATCCCCGCCTATACCTTTTTTTTTTATTACATCCCCGCCTATACCTTTTTTTTTTTTACATCCGCCTATTTTTTTTTTATTACATCCCGCCTATACCTTTTTTTTATTACATCCCCGCCTATCACTTTTTTTTTTTTTAATCCCCGCCTATACCTTTTTTTTTTTTTTACATCCCCGCCTATACCTTTTTTTTTTTTTTACATCCCCGCCTATACCTTTTTTTTATTACATCCCCGCCTATACCTTTTTTTTTTATTACATCCCCGCCTATACCTTTTTTTTTATTACATCCCCGCCTATACCTTTTTTTTTATTACATCCCCGCCTATACCTTTTTTTTTATTACATCCCCGCCAACAGCTTTTTTTTTATTACACCCCCTATACATTTTTTTTTATTACATCCGCCTATACTTTTTTTATTACATCCCCGCCTATACCTTTTTTTTATTACATCCCCGCCTATACCTTTTTTTTTTTTATTACATCCCCGCCTATACATTTTTTTTTATTACATCCCCGCCAATAGCTTTTTTTTTTATTACATCCCCGCCAATAGCTTTTTTTTTATTACATCCCCGCCAATAGCTTTTTTTTTTATTACATCCCCGCCAATAGCTTTTTTTTATTACATCCCCGCCAATAGCTTTTTTTTTTATTACATCCCCGCCAATAGCTTTTTTTTATTACATCCCCGCCAATAGCTTTTTTTTATTACATCCCCGCCAATAGCTTTTTTTTTTATTACATCCCCGCCAATAGCTTTTTTTTTTTATTACATCCCCGCCAATAGCTTTTTTTTTATTACATCCCCGCCAATAGCTTTTTTTTTTATTACATCCCCGCCAATAGCTTTTTTTTATTACATCCCCGCCAATAGCTTTTTTTTATTACATCCCCGCCAATAGCTTTTTTTTTTTTTACATCCCCGCCAATAGCTTTTTTTTTATTACATCCCTCCAATAGCTTTTTTTTTTTTTTACATCCCCGCCTATACCTTTTTTTTTTTTTTTTTACATCCCCGCCAATAGCTTTTTTTTTTTTTACATCCCCGCCAATAGCACCGGTAGGCTTTCTTCAGGGGCCAGATGGTCAGCCCAAGCCCGTCATGGCGCAGGCAGTTGTTATAGTGGCGCCAGTTATGGTATGGAAGAAATAAGTAAAAATACGAGAGTGAACCAGATCGTACTTTTTTTTTCTTTTTACAACAAAGGAAGCAGCTCAAGGTCAACAAAACGAAAGTGTAGAAAAAAAGCCCGCTGACCACTGCTCCTATAAAGACGAAGTAGTACTATATATAACTCAGGTCATGGCCTAGTAACACTCATATAGAAGACGAAGTATGTGTGTATAATTCACGTCCCTGTTCCCTGTCTGTCCACAAAACCAACAGAGTAAAACTAACCCTTCATTGTTGCCCTGGTGAACACTAGTATTTGGCCGTCTGAATCACCGCGTTCTATACAGGCCAATCGTCATCAATAATTCCCTGCCAATAAGTAATGCAAAGGTTCGAGTTTTCATTATTTTAGGGGAGTGAAACAGATTGTAAAGTTCATCTCCCTGTTTACTGTCTGCCCATAACAAACATTACGCGTCAGTTTCGTTATGGTGAACAATTCTGTTTGATCGTCTGACTCACCGCGTTCTATACAGGCCAATCGTCATCACTAATTCCCAGCCAATAAGTCCATCTCCCTGTTCTCTCTACGTCCACAACAAACATTACGCCTAAGTTTCGTTATGGTGAACACTATTAATGGCCGTCTGTATCACCACGTTCTATACAGGCCAATCGTCATCAATAATTCCCCGCCTATAAGTAATGCACAGGTTCGAGTTTTCGTCATATTTGGCCGATGCATCCGTCAAGCCGCCACCTGCCCGGCCGTCCCTCACCCGGCGCCCGTGCGTCTCCTGTCATCGTCCACCACAGGGCTGCACATAAAACACCGAGTCTCATACAGCATAGGACAAAAATTGAAATGCCGGGGATGGTTGCCACAAATACCACTTTTCCATAAGCCATATGTCATGCGCACCGCCTGAATTTTTAAAGCCCGGCGTTACAATATTACAAAACACAGAAATATGGAGGAAATATGGAGTTTGAAATCACAGAACGGTCTACAAAACAACAATAATAAGTACTGTTCTGGCTCTCTTCTGAGGTAGGTCCATATTCTCAAACATTTCGGGGCTCACACACCCACATTCGATAAAGCTTTCGCAGAGGTTGAGTTAGTATTTCCAACGGTAGTGTTATGAGCCTAGTAATAGTTTGGCAAAGCTTTCGCACCATGAACGTGAAAAAACTCATGAGAACCCGACTAATCTCCATTATGGCCTTTCCAAGGGTAGTTTTATGAGCCTAGTGATATTTTGGCAAGGCCTCCGCACCATGAACGTGAAAAGGACTCATGAGATCCCTACCAACCTCCTTTTGAGGCCTTTGGAAACAGCCATGAGCGTTTGAGTACGTGGGCCTTTGTATAGACTGTAGGTACTTCCAAGGGTAGTGTTATGGGCCTACAGAGATAGTTTGACAAGGCTTCTGCATCATGGACGTGAAAGGTCACTCATGAGAACCCTCTGAAATAGATGCTGTGAGAGCCGAAAGCGCCTGAGAATACAACGCTTTAAATCCATGACATGCTCCGTTAGGCTGGCAGCAACAGCTCAGCAATAGTGGCGGATGATCGCGGCAGAGGAGGAAGCAAGAGGAGGCAGAAACAGAGGGAGAGCGAGACCCCATCATCACCACCGCCGCCGCCGCCGCATCCCACCTTGAGGCAATGTTATGGGGCTATTCATATATGGAGGCTTGGCGGTCCTGGGCGTGGAGCGGCGAGACAGAGGGAAGAGGCGCCATCAATAGAGGGAGGGTAGAGGCGCCATTACGGGTGAGAGAGAGAGAGATGTAGATAAATGGAGATATAGAAAGAAAAATAAGTAAACAGATAAACAGAGACATGATGAGAGAGAGAGAGAGAGAGAGACTACTGACCGACGGAACAAAATATCCAACAAAAACATGAAAAAAAAAAAAATATATCGCCTCATGACATCGCCCGCGCCAGTAGGAAACATTACAAGCTGAATTTTAAGCGTCCGATCCGGGGTTTAAATAAGCATTTCAAGGCCCCCACTGAAGGTCAAGGTCGCGGGGCCGGAAGATATTAATAAAAAATGTCTCCATGCGAAACAAGCCATGATGTGTTTGAAGAGGAGCAGTTTCCGTCTCGTGAAGAGCAGTAATTTTAATGTAGAAAGCGGCGATTCTTACATTCTTATCAAACGTTTGTGGCTCTTGTTACGAACGTTTTTCAAGGCCAGAGAGGAGCCACGTTGGGTTGTCATGAGTGTTTTCCCCGTCCACAGCGCGGACGCCTTACAAAACTACCGCCAGGCTCAGGAAACCACCAATGGAAACCCCGACAACCTCTGCGAGAGCCTTTTGATGTGTGGAGTAAGCCTAAAGAGTCTGATAATATAGATCTTAACCTTTTTACTGGCGCGCCCCTGCTAGGAATGGGTCTTTCCCCCCACGCTCCTTTTGCATATATTTTTTTTAAAACAAAGGAGACAGCTCAAGGGCACACAAAAAGGAAACAATAATAAAAAAGCCCGCTACTCTCTGCTCCTACAAAAAAGAATCAAAAGAGGTGGCCGAAAGAGAGGTCAATTTCGGGAGGAGAGGTGTCCTGATACCCTCCTCTTGAAAGAGTTCAAGTCGTAGGCAGGATAACATTCCCTCTCAGATTTCATAAACAATGATAAGGCTAAGTGGACTAGTTTCAAGTTAACAAAGCCGATATTTTGCATTTAGCACAAAACTCTCGACATCACCCCACACTACTGTTAATATAAAAACATAATCATATTATATAATTAGAGAAATTCCGACAAATCTCCGGGGCTCGCGCTCCCCCTGCAAATTACTATCTCATCTCCAGGTTAAGTATCACTAGTATAGGCTGTAGATGGACACAAGAAGGTCCGTATTTTCAGACACTTCCGCCTCTCACATCAACCATTTCCAAAATCCTAAAGGGAGATCTATCGAGCTCTAACGGGTATTTTTTTAAGGTTCATGGTACAGAGGAAGGGTCAAAGTATCACCAGTAATAAAGTCACCCTTTGAAATACCCATGACTCCTACGAAAGGCTTGCCAAATATGTAAGCTTGGGCGCCGAAATGTTTAAGAATATAAAAGTAAAAATTCCCTCAACACATTATTACTACCCTATTACACCCCACCTAGGGCTATTCCAGAGGGTCCAATCTACCACCCTGTCCAGTCAAACCTTGGCTGTAGAGGGTGTTGAACCAATTCGTTTTTTAGGGGTCTTATGGGAATTAGCTCCTGGACTACTAAGTGATTCAGGGAAAAGTGTTGCTTTTTTTTTTTTTACAGCAAGGGAGGCAGCTAAAAGAATAAAAAAAAAAGAAAGCAACAAAGGGGCCCACTAGACCCTATTCCAACCAAAGAAAACAGAAGGAGAGGCCAGAGGAGAGGTCAGTTACTACCATCACGTGACTCAATACAACACACCTTACACACTTGCATTTTTGCGTCTTCTCACTGCAAGGCTTCGGTGACGTCAGGCGTGTGTCCCGCCACTAAAGCACCGAGGACTTACTCAGCACTGATGCACGGACACTTTTCTTCCTCGCCAAGTGATTCAGAGATGACTTTTTTTTTTTTTTTACATGTGGCCTATACGCCGGTAGACTATTACATAGGGGCCTGATAGTCGGCCCGACCCCATCATGGGCAATTGTTTACAGTGGCGCCATTATTATTGGCTCATGCTTCCCCCTGGATTTCACCTTGATTTCACTTGGACAGATTCTTCTAGAGTTCGGGTTGATGGGTGGTCTTCAGGACAGCATGTGGGTAGTCTTAAGCCACTCGGAGGTGAATAAAAAATCCCAGGTGGTTTGCGGCGGATTCAAACCCGCATCACTGGCGTCACGTCGAATGCGGGGCTCAGCAGACTTTTGTGGTGTTTGCTATGAATCGAGGCTGCATTTAACCCTTTTGTGTTCGGCTCTGATGCCTTTTATTAACCCCGTAAATGCGTCCATTGTGAGCGTCATATCCGTGCACTCAATACCCTGACAAATGCGTGCTGTCCATTACTGCAACGCTCACATTCGTGCATCAGGTTCAATAATGGCCCCGCTCCGTTACCACAACACGACTGTGAATTAAAAATGGACCGAGCATTGACTAGTAAGTTGTCAACGTCGGGTTTTACAAAGGCCAGATTCTGCTTGAACTTTTGTCGTTTAAAAGTAGTAACTCTCGTTTTTAGCTGTAGGGAACATAGATAAACATATGATGAGAGAGAGAGAGAGAGAATTTTTATGAACAGAATTCCATATGCATGTTACGGTCAATAAACATCTATATCTTTTCATCTGTGTGTGTCTGCGTGTGTGTGTGTGTGTGTGTGTGTACCGCAGGACTCTCCACACTCCTCCCAACATTCACTAACCTTTACTTTGACAAACCATCGCCTTTACATTTCTTTGAACGTATTTCTATTTTCACTTGTATTTAGTTGACGCAGAAGTTGTTTATAAGTTCCAGACTGCTCCGGCTTCTCTGCACACAGCTTTCCAACCTTCACTGACCCTTCGCTCTGACAAAGTAACGTTAATGCATGGCTATAGTTACACGTCTGTACTTTACCTTGGAGCTGTGTTTCCTATATGTTTCACACTGCTCAGGCATCTCTTAACACTCCTCCCAAACATTCACTGACCCTTCACCACGAGAAACTAACGTCTTTCCTCTTTAATTAATTCATAGGTATTGTTACGTGTATTTACTTTACCTTGGAGCTGTGTTTTCTATAAGTTTCAGACAGCTCAGGGTTCTCTCTACACTCCTCACTAACATTCACTAACCTTTCACCATGAGGAACTAACGTCTTTCCTCATTAATTAATTCACAGGTATTGTTACGTGTATTTACTTTACCTTGGAGCTGTGTTTTCTATAAGTTTCAGACAGCTCAGGGTTCTCTCTACACTCCTCACTAACATTCACTGACCCTTCACCATGAGAGACTAACGTCTTTCCTCATTAATTAATTCACAGGTATTGTTACGTGTATTTACTTTACCTTGGAGCTGTGTTTTCTATAAGTTTCAGACAGCTCAGGGTTCTCTCTACACTCCTTCCAGACATTCAACAACCGTCCACCCTGACAAGCCAACGTCTTTCCCTAACATTAGCTGCCAAGACCGAACACCAGCATCGTCCAGCCCCGTAACGTCCTCGGTCCCCTCAGCCCCTGCATCATCCTTCACCCGTGACCCGCCGCTCTTCTTCCCGCCGCCCAGCACGCAGCCAGTCCTTCGTTGTTTTTACCCGGGCGCGGCAGGAGGGACAGCATTCAGCAATATGTTAGAGCGACTCGCCAGCTGTTTGGGCGCCGCTTCAATAGAGAGAGAGAGAGAGGGAGGAAGCACAAGAAAGAAAAATGGTTGCTATAAAATTGGAACGGTGAAAAAAGAAATTAAAAAGGAGGGAAGGAGGGAGTTACACGCACACGCACACACACACACACACACGCACACGGAGACAGATAGATACGTATAGATGTTTATTGACCGTTGCATGCATATGGAATTCGGTCTACAAATTTCTCTCTCTCTCTCTCTCTCTCTCTCTCTCTCTCTCTCTCTCTCTCTCTCTCTCTCTCTCTCTCTCTCTCTCTCTCTCTCTCTCTCTCTCTCACACACACACACACACACACACACACACACACACACACACACACACTAAACCCCTCCCTCACCCCCACCCACACCAACACACACACACGGTACTCAGAAGGGATGTTGGGGCTCACGTGTTCCCTGTCACATTGCTTCATATCATCACTGCCTCACCCTCGCCTCGCCTCTCGTGACTCGCGGCAGTAAACAAGCCACACTTCCCGGCACCCACGCAAGGCCGCTGGGTCGGTATTCTCAGACGCTTCCTTCCGCCTCTCACATCAACTATTTCCAAAGGCCAAAAAGGGGATCAGCCGGGTTCTAATGAATCTTTTTTAGGTTCATGGTACAGAAGAAGGGTCACACTACCCCTGGAAATGCTAAAACTCCTATACACGAATGTCTTGTCAAATGTGTGTGCTTGGGCGACGAAATGTTTAAGAATATGACCTTTAAACTGCTGACGGATTGTAATGAGTGTTTTGTTAGGTTATTGGCACAGAAGAAGGGTCAGACTACTACAAGAGTCATTAAGCTATCGCTGGAAATGCTCAAAACTCCTATACACGAAAGCCTTGTCAAATGTGTGTGCTTGGGCGCCGAAATGTTTAAGAATGTGACCCTTAAACTGCTGTAGGGTTGTAATAAGTGTTTTGTTAGGTTCATGGTACAGAAGGGTCACACTACCACCATGGGGTCATAAAAGTACCCCTGTAAATACTCAAAACTCCCGTGAAAGCCTTGTCAAATGTATGTGCTTGGGCGGCGAAATGTTTAAGAATGTGACCCCTAGACTGCTGCAGGGTTGTAATGAGTGTTTTGTTAGGTTCATGGTACAGAAGAAGGGTCACACTACCACGAGTCCTTAAACTATCCCTGGAAATGCTCAAAACTCCCATGAAAGCCTTGTCAAATGTATGCACTTGGGCTCCGAAATGTTTAAGAATATGACCCCTAGACTGCTGCAAGGTTGTAATAAAAGTTTTGTTAGGTTCACGGTACAGAGAAAGGGTAAAACAAACCAGAGTCATAAAACTACCCCTGGAAATGCTCGAAACCTGTCGACCTATCTCTGTATTAAACGAACATACAAAATAGTATAACCAAAACAGTGCCTAGTTTTACCTCAATAGAATGATACAACTCTCATTTAACAGTTAACTAAAAAGGACCCAAATTCCCTATATATTGGTCTATCTTTCTATCTATCTATCCATCTATCTACCTATCTCTATATTTACGGTACACATAAAATAATACTAGGGAAAACAATGAACCTCTTCCTCCTCAACAGAATGGTACAACCCGTTTAGGAGTTAACAGAATGTGGGCCGGAATTTCCCCGGTCCTCGCGCGGCGTCACGAGGAGCTGATCAGCGGCAGCCTCGCCACACGGCCCCCAACAAGGCTGAGTGTGCCGTCCCTGCCCCCGCCGTGGTCGCATTACGAGTGTCTGGAGCGCTCAGTGTCAAGGGACGGGCTGCATAATCCTATTTACGCCCCACAAGAAAGCGCTTTAGCGTCCACACCCCGCCAAACAGCTGTTGCGGCGCAGACATTCGCTGTAAGCCAAAGTGTCGTACAGATCAGAGCGAGGCGGCGGCATGAGGCTCCGGGGCGCTTTAGCCGATCATGCATTACGCCGCACATCATTAGCACGAAGGGACGGCGGCGGAGGGCCATCACGCCGCCGATACGAGGCACGGCGCCATTGTGGAAGAATGAGGAAGATTGCAACACACACACACACACACACACACACACACACACACACACACAAACAAACAAACAAACAGACAAATTTACAAACAATCTTCCTTCAATAATTAACTTTCACTTGTTATATATTTTTTTTTTCCTTTTCCACGGTTACACACACACACACACACACACACACACACACACACACACACACACACACACACACACACACACACACACACACACACACACACACGTCGTTTCTTATCCGAGCTTATTTCTATTACCAGTTAGCACTATTACCTTTCTCTATGTTTTCTTCTTTACTTATCTCGTCTGTCCTTCTCTTTCCTTCCTATCTTTCCCTAAAACGCTTATTCTCTCATTAGTTTCCTTATCCAAGAGCTACTTTCTATTGTCACCTTATCACCTTTATTTACGTCTCCCTTCCTCTTTCCATAGTGTCTCTCCTTTCCTTAACTTAAAACCATTATTCTCTGTCTAGTTACAATATACCACTTACTCAAACAGTCGGGGCCGGGGCCTTGGACATTTCAAAACAGAGCATGTAACGTAATTTTCACACCAGACACTCGCACAACCTGCACTCCGGCATAATGGATACGTGAGCATGTTTTAAAGTCCAATATCCCGCCCGGCTCCGTTACCATTACCTGCTCCCCTTACATCACCTGACCGAGTTAATGCCTGGCCGCGTGTACGGAGGCGGCGCTCAGCTGTGGCGAGAGGGAGCAAGTACCGTATTGCAAGGAGAGCACGCGCGAGCTACAGAGATTCACGACCCTCCTCCTGCTGGTAAGACTTTTTTATTTAGATCAGGGGCCGTATTCTCAGACAGATCGACGCCCTAGCACACATATTTGACAAGGCTTTCTTAGGGGTTTGGGACATTTCCAGAGGTACATTTATGACCCTGGTGGTAGTTTGATCCTTCTTTTGAATTCTGAACCTGAGAAAAGGCTCATGAGAACCCGATTAATCTCTTTTTCGGCCTTTGGAAATAGTTGATGTGAGAGGCGGGAGCGTCTGAGAATACCGACCCAGAGGAAGCAGACAGGAGCAAAATAAAGACACAAGAAGAAAGCATCAAGGGCAAAATAAAGACACAAGAGGAAAGCGTCAAGGGCAAAATAAAGACACAAGAGGAAAGCGTCGAGGGCAAAATAAAGACACCAGAGGAAAGCGTCAAGGGCAAAATAAAGACATAAGAGGAAAGCGTCAAGGGCAAAATAAAGACATAAGAGGAAAGCGTCGAGGGCAAAATAAAGACATAAGAGGAAAGCGTCAAGGGCAAAATAAAGACACAAGAGGAAAGCGTCAAGGGCAAAATAAAGACACCAGAGGAAAGCGTCAAGGGCAAAATAAAGACACCAGAGGAAAGCGTCAAGGGCAAAATAAAGACACCAGAGGAAAGCGTCAAGGGCAAAATAAAGACACCAGAGGAAAGCGTCAAGGGCAAAATAAGACAACGAAGAAAAAAAAAAGCCTCTAAAACTACTGCTAAGCAAAGAAAAAATGCTAAAGCCATATTCTTGAAACTCTTCGGCGCCTAAGCACATACATTTGACAAAGCTTTCGAAGGGGTTGTGGACATTGCCAGGAGTAGCTTTGTGAGCCTGGTGGTAGTTTGACAAAGCCTTTGTACCATGAACGTATAAAGCTCTCATGAGAACGCGTGTGACCTCTTTTATGACCTATAGAACTGACTGATGTGAGAACCGAAAACGTCTTAGACACGGTTCGAGAGGTGTCTTGATACCCCGCTAATAAAAGAGTTCAAGTCAAAGGAAGGCGGAAATATAAACGAGGGAAGAATGGCTGGTGAGGCCCGCAGACAACTCTCTAATTTAAAGGTTCCTGTAAGCTAGACGTGAAGCTGACTGATACAGAG